>NW_026962326.1:0-77587 GCF_032445375.1 Bacillus rossius redtenbacheri
CTAATTGCCTGCCTAATTGCCTGCCCAATTAACTGCCTAATTGCCTGCCTAATTAACTGCCTTATTGCCTGCCTAATTGCCTATCTAATTGCCTACCTTATTGTATGCCTAATTAACTGCCTAAATTGCCTGCCTAATTAAGTGTCTAATTAACTGCCTAATTGCCTGCCTAATTAACTGCCTTATTGCCTGCCTAATTGCCTGTCTAATTAACTGCCTATTGCCTGCCTAATTGCCTATCTAAATGCCTGCCTAATTGTATGCCTAATTATCTGCCTAATTGCCTGCCTAATCACCTACTTAATTGCTTGCCTAATTAACTGCCTAATTGTCCGCTTAATTGCCTGCCTAATTGCCTACTTAATTAATTGCCTAATTAATTGCCTAATTACCTGCCTAATAACCTGCCTAATTGCCTGCCTTATTGCCTGATTTATTGCCTGCCTAATTGCCTGCCAAATTGCTGCCTTATTACTTGCCTAATTGCTTGCCTAATTACCTGCCTTATTGCTTGCCTAATTAACTGCCTAATTGCCTGCCTAATTGCCTGCCTGCCTAATTGCCTGCCCAGTTACCTGTCTAAATGCCTGCCTGTCTAAATGCCTGCCTTATTGCCAGCCTAATTGCCTGCCTAATAAACTGACTAATTGCCTGCCTAATTAAGTGCCTAGTTAACTGCCTAATTGTCTGCCTTATTAACTGCTTAATTGCCTGCCTAATTGTTTGCCTGTCTAATAGTCTGCCTAATTGCCTGCCTAAGTGCCTACCTTATTAACTGCCTAATTGCCTGCCTAATAAACTGCCTAATTACCTGCGTAATTATCTGCCTAATAAACTGCCTAAAACACCTGCCTAATTGCCTGCCTAAATAAATGCCTAATTGCCTGCCTAATTAACTGCCTAATTAACTGCCTAATAGTCTATCTTATTGCCTGCCTAATTGTATGCCTTATTAACTGCCTAATTGCCTGCCTTATTGCCTGCCTAATATCCTGCCTAATTACTGCCTAATTACCTGCCTAATTGCCTGTATAATTGCCTGCCTAATGAACTGCCTAATTAACTGCCTTATTGCCTTGCTAATTAACTGCCTAATTGCCTGCCTAATTGCCTGCCTAATTAACAGCCTAATTGCCTGCCTAATTTAGTGCCTAATTAACTGCCTAATTGCCTGCCTATTTGACTGCCTAATTGTTTGCCTGTCTAATAACCTGCCTAATAGTCTGCTTAAGTGCCTGCTCAATTAACTGCCTAATAAACTACCTAATTGTCTGCCTAATTTCCTGCCTAATTAAGTGCATAATTAACTGCCTAATTGTCTATCTTATTGCCTGCCTAATTGTATGCCTTATTATCTGCCTAATTGCCTGCCTAATTAACTGCCTAATTGACTGCCTAATAAAGTAACTAATTAACTGCCTAATTGCCAGCTTAATTGCCTGCCTAATTAACTGCCTAATTGTTAGCTTTATTGCCTGCCTAATTAACTGCCTTACTGTCTGCCTAATTTCCTATCTAATTGCCTCCCTTATTGTAAGCCTTATTATCTGCCTTTTTGCCAGCCTAATTGCCTGCCTTATAAACTGCCTAATTGCCTTCCTAAAAACTGCCTAATTGCCTGTATAATTGCCTGCCTAATTGCCTGCCTAATAAACTGCCTAATTACCTGCATAATTATCTGCCTAATAAACTGCCTAATTGCCTGCCTTATTGCCTGCCTAAATAAATGCCTAATTGCCAAGCCTAATTTCCTGCATAATTACTTGCTTAATTAACTACCTAATTGCCCGCTAAATTGCCTGCCTAATTGCCTGCCTAATTAACTGCCTAAATGCCTGCCTAATTAACTGCCTAATTGCCAGCCTAAATAACTGCCTAATTGCCTTTCTAATTAACTGCCTAATTGCCTGCCTAATTAACTGCCTAATTGCCTGCCTGATTGTTTGCCAGTCTAATAGTCTGCGTAATTGCCTGCCTAAAAGCCTGCCTAATTAACTGCCTCTTTGCCTGCCTAATTAACTGCCTAATAGCCTGCCTAATTAACTGCCTAATTGCCTGACTAATTAACTGCCTAATTGCAGACCTAATAAAGTGCCTAATTAACTGCATAATTTCCTGCCTAATTTCCAGCCTAATTAACTGCCTAATAGCCTGCCTAATTGTCTGCCTGTCTAATATCCTGCCTAATTGCCTGCCTAAGTGCCTGCCTAATTAACCGCCTAATTGCCTGCCTAATTAACTGCCTTATTGCCTGCCTAATTAACTGCATGATTGCCTGCCTAGTTAACTGTCTAATTGCCTGCCTAATTGCCTGCCCAATTAACTGCCTAATTGCCTGCCTAATTACTGCCTTATTGCCTGCCTAATTGCCTATCTAATTGCCTACCTTATTGTATGCCTAATTAACTGCCTAATTGCCTGCCTAATTAACTGCCTAATTGCCTGCCTAATTAACTGCCTTATTGCCTGCCTAATTGCCTGTCTAATAAACTGCCTATTGCCTGCCTAATTGCCTATCTAAATGACTGCCTAATTGTATGCCTAATTAACTGCCTAATTGACCGCTTAATTGCCTGCCTAATTGCCTGCTTAATTAACTGCCTTATTGCCTGCCTAATTGCCTGCCTGATTGTATGCCTTATTAACTGCCTAATTGCCTGCCTAAATAACTGCCTAATTGCCTGTCTAATTAACTGACTAAATAACTGCCTAATTGCCTCCCTAATTAACTGTCAAATGGCTTGCCTAATTGCCTGCCTGCCTTATTGCCTGCCTGCCTAATTGCCTGCCTAATTGCCTGCCTGCCTAATTGCCTGCCTAATGCCTGCCTAATTGCCTGCCTAATTGCCTGCCTGTCTAAATGCCTGCCTTATTGCCAGCCTAATTGCCTGCCTTATAAACTGCCTAATTGCCTTCCTAAAAACTGCCTAATTGCCTGTATAATTGCCTGCCTAATTGCCTGCCTAATTGTCTGCCTAATTAAGTGCCTAATAAACTGCCTAATTGCCTGCCTAATTAAGTGCCTAATTAACTGCCTAATTGCCTGCCTAAATATCGGCCTAATTGCCTGCCTAATTGCCTGCCTGCCTAATTGCCTGTCTAATTGCATGCCTAATTGCCTGCCTAATTGCTGCCTAATTGCCTGCCTAATTGCCGGCCTAATTGCTGGCCTAATTGCTTGCTAATTGCTTGTCTTATTGCCTGCCTAATTAACTGCCTAATTGCCCGCTTAAATTGCCTGCCTATTTAACTGCCTTCTGCCTGTCTAATTGCCTGCCTAATTGTATGCCTAATTAACTGGCAAATTGCCTGCCTAATTAACTGCCTCATTGCCTGCCTTATTAACTGCCTAATTAACTGCCTAATTGCCTGCCTAATTGCCTGCCTAATTAACTGCCTAATTGCCTGCCAAATTGCCTGCCTAATTGCCTGCCTGCCTAATTGCCTGCCTATTTGCCTGCCTGTCTAAATGCCTGCGCTATTGTCTGCCTAATTGCCTGCCTAATAAACTGCCTAATAGCCTTCCTAATAAACTGCTTAATTGCCTGCCTAATTGCTTGCCTTATTGCCTGCCTAATTGCCCGCAAAATAACCTCCTTAATTACCAGCATAATTAACTGCCTTATTGCCTGCCTAATTGCCTATCTAATTGCCTGCCTAATTGTATGCATAATTTACTTCCTAATTAGCTGCTTAATTAACTGCCTAATTGCCTGCCTAATTAACTGCTAATTGCCTGCTTAATTGCTTGCCTAATAAACTGCCTAATTGCCCGCTTAATTGACTGCCTAATTAACTGCCTTATTGCCTGTGTAATTGCCTGACTTATTGTATGCCTAATTAACTGCCTAATTGCCTGCCTAATTAACTGCCCAATTGCCTGCCTTATTAACTGCCTAATTGCCTGCCTAATTAACTGCCTTATTGCCTGCCTAATTGCCTGCCTTATTGCTTGCCTTATTAACTGCCTAATTGCCTGCCTAATTAACTGCATGATTACGTGCCTAATTAAATGCCTAATTACCTGCCTCTTTACCTGTCTAAATGCCTGTCTAATTGCCTGCCAATTTGCCTGCCTAATGAACTGCCTAATTGCCTGCTTAATTGTCTGCCTAATTGTATGCCTAATTAACTGCCTAATTGCCTGCTAATTAACTGCCTAATTGCCTGCTATTTAACTGCCTAATTGCCTGCTATTTAACTGCCTAATTGCCTGCCTAATTAAGTTCCTAATTAACTGCCTAATTGCCTGCCTAAATAACTGCCTAATTGCCTGCCTAATGAACTGCCTAATAAACTGCCTTATTGCCTTGCTAATTAACTGCCTAATTGCCTGCCTAATTGCCTGCCTAATTGCCTTCCTAATTGACTGCCTAATTGCCTTCCTAATTGACTGCCTAATTGCCTGCCTAATTGCCTGCCTAATTAGCTGCCTAATTGCCTGCCTTATTGCCTGCCTAATTGCCTTCCTAATTGCCTGCCTAATTGCCTGCCTGCCTAATTGCCTGTCTATTTGCCTGCCTGTCTAAATGCCTGCCCTATTGTCTGCCTAATTTGCTGCCTAATAAACTGCCTAATTGCCTTCCTAATAAACTCCCTAATTGCCTGCTTAATTGCTTGCCTAATTAACTGCCTTATTGCCTGCCTAATTGCCTATCTAATTGCCTGCCTAATTGTATGCATTATTAACTGCCTAATTAGCTGCTTAATTAACTGCCTAATTGCCTGCCTAATTAAGTGCCTAATTAACTGCTAATTGCCTGCTTAATTGCTTGCCTAATAAACTGCCTAATTGCCCGCTTAATTGACTGCCTAATTAACTGCCTTATTGCCTGTCTAATTGCCTGACTTATTGTATGCCTAATTAACTGCCTAATTGCCTGACTAATTAACTGCCCAATTGCCTGCCTTATTAACTGCCTAATTGCCTGCCTAATTAACTGCCTTATTGCTTGCCTAATTGCCTGTCTTATTGCTTGCCTAATTAACTGCCTAATTGCCTGCCTAATTGCCTGCTTAATAAACTGCCTAATTGCCTTTCTAAAAACTGCCTAATTGCCTGCCTGCCTAATTGCCTGCCTATTTGCGTGCCTTATTGCCTGCCTAATTGCCTGCTTAATTGCCTGCCTAATTAACTGCCTTATTGCCTGCCTAATTGCCTGCGTAATTGTATGCCTAATTAACTGCATAATTGCCTGCCTAATTTACTGCCTAATTGCCCGCTTAATTGCCTGCCTAATTGCCTGCCTAATTGCCTGCCTAATTAACTGCCATATTGCCTGTCTAATTGCCTGCCTAATTGTTGCCTTATTAACTGCCTAATTGCCTGCCTAATTAACTGCCTAATTGCAAACCTAATAAAGTGCCTAATTAACTGCCTAATTTCCTGCCTAATTTCCTGCTTAATTAACTGCCTAATTGCCTGCCTAATTGTCTGCCTGTCTAATATCCTGCCTAATTGCCTGCTCAAGTGCCTGCCTAATTAACCGCCTAATTGCCTGCCTAATTAACTGCCTTATTGCCTGCCTAATTAACTGCATGATTGCCTGCCTAATTAACTGTCTAATTGCCTGCCTAATTGCCTGCCCAATTAACTGCCTTATTGCCTGCCTAATTGCCTATCTAATTGCCTACCTTATTGTATGCCTAATTAACTGCCTAATTGCCTGCCTAATTAAGTGCCTAATTAACTGCCTAATTGCCTGCCTAATTAACTGCCTTATTGCCTGCCTAATTGCCTGTCTAATTAACTGCCTATTGCCTGCCTAATTGCCTATCTAAATGACTGCCTAATTGTATGCCTAATTAACTGCCTAATTGACCGCTTAATTGCCTGCCTAATTGCCTGCCTAATTGCCTGCCTGATTGTATGCCTAATTAACTGCCTAATTGCCTGCCTAAATAACTGCCTAATTGCCTGTCTAATTAACTGACTAATTAACTGCCTAATTGCCTGCCTAATTAACTGCCAAATGGCCTGCCTAATTGCCTGCCTGCCTTATTGCCTGCCTGCCTAATTGCCTGCAGTTAATTAGGCATACAATTAGGCAGTCATTTTGATAGGCAATTAGGCAGGCAATAGGCAGTTTATTAGACAGGCAATTAGGCAGGCAATAAGGCAGTTAATTAGGCAGGCAATTAGGCAGTTAATTAGGCAGGCAATTAGGCAGTTAATTAGGCATACAATAAGGTAGGCAATTAGATAGGCAATTAGGCAGGCAATAAGGCAGTAATTAGGCAGGCAATTAGGCAGTTAATTGGGCAGGCAATTAGGCAGGCAATTAGACAGTTAACTAGGCAGGCAATCATGCAGTTAATTATACAGGCAATAAGGCAGTTAATTAGGCAGGCAATTAGGCGGTTAATTAGGCAGGCACTTAGGCAGGCAATTAGGCAGGATATTAGACAGGCAGACAATTAGGCAGGCAATTAGGCAGTTAATTAGGCAGGAAATTAGGCAGTTAATTAGGCACTTTATTAGGTTTGCAATTAGGCAGTTAATTAGTCAGGCAATTAGGCAGTTAATTAGGCAGGCTATTAGGCAGTTAATTAGGCAGGCAAAGAGGCAGTTAATTAGGCAGGCTTTTAGGCAGGCAATTACGCAGACTATTAGACAGGCAAACAATCAGGCAGGCAATTAGGCAGTTAATTAGGCAGGCAATTAGGCAGTTAATTAGAAAGGCAATTAGGCAGTTATTTAGGCTGGCAATTAGGCAGTTAATTAGGCAGGCATTTAGGCAGTTAATTAGGCAGGCAATTAGGCAGGCAATTTAGCGGGCAATTAGGTAGTTAATTAAGCAAGTAATTATGCAGGAAATTAGGCTTGGCAATTAGGCATTTATTTAGGCAGGCAATAAGGCAGGCAATTAGGCAGTTTATTAGGCAGATAATTACGCAGGTAATTAGGCAGTTTATTAGTCAGGCAATTAGGCAGGCAATTATACAGGCAATTAGGCAGTTTTTAGGAAGGCAATTAGGCAGTTTATAAGGCAGGCAATTAGGCTGGCAATAAGGCAGGCATTTAGACAGGCAGGAAATTAGGCAGGCAATTAGGCAGGCAATTGGGCAGGCAATTAGGCATGCAATTAGGCAGGCAGGCAATAAGGCAGGCAGGCAATTAGGCAGGCCTTTTGGCAGTTAATTAGGCAGGCAATTAGGCAGTTAATTAGTCAGTTAATTAGACAGGCAATTAGGCAGTTATTTAGGCAGGCAATTAGGCAGTTAATTAGGCATACAATCAGGCAGGCAATTAGGCAGGCAATTAGGCAGGCAATTAAGCGGTCAATTAGGCAGTTAATTAGGCATACAATTAGGCAGTCATTTAGATAGGCAATTAGGCAGGCAATAGGCAGTTAATTAGACAGGCAATTAGGCAGGGCAATAAGGCAGTTAATTAGGCAGGCAATTAGGCAGTTAATTAGGCACTTAATTAGGCAGGCAATTAGGCAGTTAATTAGGCATACAATAAGGTAGGCAATTAGATATGCAATTAGGCAGGCAATAAGGCAGTTAATTGGGCAGGCAATTAGGCAGGCAATTAGACAGTTAATTAGGCAGGCAATCATGCAGTTAATTAGGCAGGCAATAAGGCAGTTAATTAGGCAGGCAATTAGGCGGTTAATTAGGCAGGCACTTGAGCAGGCAATTAGGCAGGATATTAGACAGGCAGACAATTAGGCAGGCAATTAGGCAGTTAATTAAGCAGGAAATTAGGCAGGAAATTAGGCAGTTAATTAGGCACTTTATTAGGTTTGCAATTAGGCAGTTAATTAGGCAGGCAATTAGGCAGTTAATAAGGCAACAATTAGGCAGGCAATTAGACAGGCAATATGGCAGTTAATTAGGCAGGCAATTAGGCAGGCAATTAAGCGGGCAATTAGGCAGTAAATTAGGCAGGCAATTATGCAGTTAATTAGGCATACAATTACGCAGGCAATTAGATAGGCAATTAGGCAGGCAATAAGGCAGTTAATTAGGCAAGCAATTAAGCAGGCAATTAGGCAGGCAATAAGGCACGCAAATAGGCAGGCAATTAGGCAGGCAGGCAATTAGGCAGTTTTTAGAAAGGCAATTAGGCAGTTTATTAAGCAGGCAATTAGGCAGGCAATTAGGCAGTTAATTAGGCAAGCAATAAGACAGGCAATTAGGCAAGCAATAAGGCAGTTAATTAGGCAGGCAATTAGGCAGTTAATAAGGCAGGCAATTGTTCAGTTAATTAGTCAGGCAATTAGGCAGTTAATTAGGCATACAATAAGTCAGGCAATTAGACAGGCAATAAGGCAGTTAATTAGGCAGTCAATTAAGCGGGCAATTAGGCAGTTTATTAGGCAAGCAATTAAGCAGGCAATTAGCAGTTAATTAGGCACTTAATTTGGCAGGCAATTAGGCAGTTAATTAAGCAGCTAATTAGGCAGTTAATAATGCATACAATTAGGCAGGCAATTAGATAGGCAATTAGGCAGGCAATAAGGCAGTTAATTAGGCAAGCAATTAGGCAGTTAATTAGGCATACAATTAGGCAGGCAATTAGGCAGTTAAATAGGCACTTAATTAGGCACGCAATTAGGCAGTTATTTAGTTAGGCAATTAGGCAGTTAATTAGGCACTTAATTAGGCAGGCAATTAGGCAGTTAAATAGCAGGCAATTAGGCAGTTAAAAAGCAGGCAATTAGGCAGTTAATTAGCAGGCAATTAGGCAGTTAATTAGGCATACAATTAGGCAGACAATTAAGCAGGCAATTAGGCAGTTCATTAGGCAGGCAAATTGGCAGGCAATTAGACAGGCATTTAGACAGGTAAAGAGGCAGGTAATTAGGCATTTAATTAGGCACGCAATCATGCAGTTAATTAGGCAGGCAATTAGGCAGTTAATAAGGCAAGCAATAAGGCAGGCAATTAGGCAGGCAATAAGGCAGTTAATTAGGCAGGCAATTAGGCAGTTAATAAGGCAGGCAATTGGGCAGTTAATTAGGCAGGCAATTAGGCAGTTAATTAGGCATACAATAAGTCAGGCAATTACACAGGCAATAAGGCAGTTAATTAGGCAGTCAATTAAGCGGGCAATTAGGCAGTTTATTAGGCAAGCAATTAAGCAGGCAATTAGCAGTTAATTAGGCAGGCAATTAGGCAGTTAATTAGGAAGTAAATTATGCATACAATTAGGCAGGCAATTAGATAGGCAATTAGGCAGGCAATAAGGCAGTTAATTATGCAGGTAATTAAGGAGGTTATTTTGCGGGCAATTAGGCAGGCAATAAGGCAAGCAATTAGGCAGGCAATTAAGCAGTTTATTAGGAAGGCAATTAGGCAGTTTATTAAACAGGCAATTAGGCAGACAATAGCGCAGGCATTTAGACAGGCAGGCAAATAGGCAGGCAATTAGGCAGGCAGGCAATTTGGCAGGCAATTAGGCAGTTAATTAGGCAGGCAATTAGGCAGGCAATTAGGCAGTTAATTAGGCAGTTAATAAGGCAGGCAATGAGGCAGTTAATTAGGCAGGCAATTTGGCAGTTAATTAGGCATACAATTAGGCAGGCAATTTAAGCGGGCAATTAGGCAGTTATTTAGGCAGGCAATAAGAAGAGCAATTAGCAAGCAATTAGGCCAGCAATTAGGCCGGCAATTAGGCAGGCAATTAGGCAGCAATTAGGCAGGCAATTAGGCATGCAATTAGACAGGCAATTAGGCAGGCAGGCAATTAGGCAGGCAATTAGGCCGATATTTAGGCAGGCAATTAGGCAGTTAATTAGGCACTTAATTAGGCAGGCAATTAGGCAGTTTATTAGGCACTTAATTAGGCAGACAATTAGGCAGGCAATTAGGCAGGCAATTATACAGGCAATTAGGCAGTTTTTAGGAAGGCAATTAGGCAGTTTATAAGGCAGGCAATTAGGCTGGCAATAAGGCAGGCATTTAGACAGGCAGGCAATTAGGCAGGCAATTAGGCAGGCATTAGGCAGGCAATTAGGCAGGCAGGCAATTAGGCAGGCAGGCAATTAGGCAGGCAATTAGGCAGGCAATTAGGCAGGCAGGCAATAAGGCAGGCAGGCAATTAGGCAAGCCATTTGACAGTTAATTAGGGAGGCAATTAGGCAGTTATTTAGTCAGTTAATTAGACAGGCAATTAGGCAGTTATTTAGGCAGGCAATTAGGCAGTTAATTAGGCATACAATCAGGCAGGCAATTAGGCAGGCAATAAGGCAGTTAATTAAGCAGGCAATTAGGCAGGCAATTAAGCGGTCAATTAGGCAGTTAATTAGGCATACAATTAGGCAGTCATTTAGATAGGCAATTAGGCAGGCAATAGGCAGTTTATTAGACAGGCAATTAGGCAGGCAATAAGGCAGTTAATTAGGCAGGCAATTAGGCAGTTAATTAGGCAGGCAATTAGGCAGTTAATTAGGCATACAATAAGGTAGGCAATTAGATAGGCAATTAGGCAGGCAATAAGGCAGTAATTAGGCAGGCAATTAGGCAGTTAATTGGGCAGGCAATTAGGCAGGCAATTAGACAGTTAACTAGGCAGGCAATCATGCAGTTAATTAGGCAGGCAATAAGGCAGTTAATTAGGCAGGCAATTAGGCGGTTTATTAGGCAGGCACTTAGGCAGGCAATTAGGCAGGATATTAGACAGGCAGACAATTAGGCAGGCAATTAGGCAGTTAATTAGGCAGGAAATTAGGCAGGAAAATATGCAGTTAATTAGGCACTTTATTAGGTCTGCAATTAGGCAGTTAATTAGTCAGGCAATTAGGCAGTTAATTAGGCAGGCTATTAGGCAGTTAATTAGGCAGGCAAAGAGGCAGTTTATTAGGCAGGCTTTTAGGCAGGCAATTACGCAGACTATTAGACAGGCAAACAATCAGGCAGGCAATTAGGCAGTTAATTAGGCAGGCAATTAGGCAGTTAATTAAAAAGGCAATTAGGCAGTTATTTAGGCTGGCACTTAGGCAGTTAATTAGGCAGGCATTTAGGCAGTTAATTAGGCAGGCAATTAGGCAGGTAATTTAGCGGGCAATTAGGTAGTTAATTAAGCAAGTAATTATGCAGGAAATTAGGCTTGGCAATTAGGCATTTATTTAGGCAGGCAATAAGGCAGGCAATTAAGCAGTTTATTAGGCAGATAATTATGCAGGTAATTAGGCAGTTTATTAGGCAGGCAATTAGGCAGGCAATTATACAGGCAATTAGGCAGTTTTTAGGAAGGCAATTAGGCAGTTTATAAGGCAGGCAATTAGGCTGGCAATAAGGCAGATAATAAGGCTTACAATAAGGGAGGCAATTAGATAGGAAATTAGGCAGACAGTAAGGCAGTTAATTAGGCAGGCAATAAAGCTAACAATTAGGCAGTTAATAAGGCAGGCAATTAAGCTGGCAATTAGGCAGTTAATTAGTTACTTTATTAGGCAGGCAATTAGGCAGTTAATTAGGCAGGCAATTAGGCAGATAATAAGGCATACAATTAGGCAGGCAATAAGATAGACAATTAGGCAGTTAATTATGCACTTAATTAGGCAGGAAATTAGGCAGACAATTAGGTAGTTTATTAGGCAGGCAATTAGGCAGTTAATTGAGCAGGCACTTAAGCAGACTATTAGGCAGGCTATTAGACAGGCAAACAATTAGGCAGTCAATTAGGCAGGCAATTAGGCAGTTAATTAGGCACTAAATTAGGCAGGCAATTAGGCTGTTAATTAGGCAGGCAATTAGGCAGGCAATTAGGCAGTTAATTAGCAAGGCAATAAGGCAGTTCATTAGGCAGTTCATTAGGCAGGCAATTATACAGGCAATTAGGCAGGTAATTAGGCAGTAATTAGGCAGGATATTAGGCAGGCAATAAGGCAGGCAATTAGGCAGTTAATAAGGCATACAATTAGGCAGGCAATAAGATAGACCATTAGGCAGTTAATTAGGCAGTTAATAAGGCAGGCAATTAGGCATTTATTTAGGCAGGCAATTAGGCAGGTAATTAGGCAGTTTATTAGGCAGATAATTACGCAGGTAATTAGGCAGTTTATTAGGCAGGCAATTAGGCAGTTAATAAGGCAGGCACTTAGGCAGGCAATTAGGCAGACTATTAGACAGGCAAACAATTAGGCAGGCAATTAAGCAGTTAATAAGGCAGACAATTAGGCAGTTAACTAGGCACTTAATTAGGCAGGCAATTAGGCAGTTTATTAGGCAGGCAATTAGGCTGGCAATAAGGCAGGCATTTAGACAGGCAGGCATTTAGACAGGTAATTGGGCAGGCAATTAGGCAGGCAGGCAATTAGGCAGGCAATTAGGCAGTTAAATAGGCAAGCAATAAGGCAGGTAATTAGGCAAGCAATTAGGCAAGTAATAAGGCAGCAATTTGGCAGGCAATTAGGCAGGCAATAAATCAGGCAATAAGGCAGGCAATTAGGCAGGTTATTAGGCAGGTAATTAGGCAATTAATTAGGCAGTTAATTAAGTAGGCAATTAGGCAGGCAATTAAGCGGACAATTAGGCAGTTAATTAGGCAAGCAATTAAGTAGGTGATTAGGCAGGCAATTAGGCAGATAATTAGGCATACAATTAGGCAGGCATTTAGATAGGCAATTAGGCAGGCAATAGGCAGTTAATTAGACAGGCAATTAGGCAGGCAATAAGGCAGTTAATTAGGCAGGCAATTAGGCAGTTAATTAGACACTTAATTAGGCAGGCAATTAGGCAGTTAATTAGGCATACAATAAGGTAGGCAATTAGATAGGCAATTAGGCAGGCAATAAGGCAGTTAATTAGGCAGGCAATTAGGCAGTTAATTGGGCAGGCAATTAGGCAGGCAATTAGACAGTTAATTAGGCAGGCAAACATGCAGTTAATTAGGCAGGCAATTAGGCAGGCAATTAGGCAGTTAATTAGGCAGGCAGTTAGGCAGGCAATAAGGCAGGAAATTAGACAGGCAGACAATTAGGCAGGCAATTAAGCAGTTAATTAGGCAGGCAATTAGGCAGTTAATTAGGCAGGCATTTAGGCTGTTAATTAGGCAGGCAATTAGGCAGTTAATTAGGCAGTTAATTAGGGAGACAATTAGGCAGGCAATTTAGCGGGCAATTAGGCAGATAATTAGGCAGGCAATTAGGCAGTTAATTAGGCACTAATTAGGCAGGCAATTAGGCAGTTAATTAGGCATACAATTAGGCAGGCAATTAGACAGGCAATAAGGCTGTTAATTAGGCAGGCAATTAAGCGGGCAATTAGGCAGTTAATTAGGCAAGCAATTAAGCAGGCAATTAGGCAGTTTATTAGGCACTTAATTAGGTAGGCAATTAGGCAGTTAATTAAGCAGGCAAATAAGCAGTTAATTATGCATACAATTAGGCAGGAAATTAGATAGGCAATTAGGCAGGCAATAAGGCAGTCAATTAGGCAGGTAATTAAGGAGGTAATTAGGCGGGCAATTAGGCAGGCAATTATGCAGGCAATAAGGCAAGCAATTAGGCAGGCAGTTAGGCAGTTAATTAGGAAGGTAATTAGGCAGTTTATTAGGCAGGCAATTAGGCAGACAATAAGGCAGGCATTTAGACAGGCAGGCAAATAGGCAGTCAATTAGGCAGGCAGACAATTAGGCAGGCAATAGGCAGGCAATAAGGCAGGCAATAGGGCAGTTAATTAGGCAGGCAATTAGGCAGGCAATTAGGCAGTTAATATGCAGGCAATTTGGCAGTTAATTAGGCATACAATTAGGCAGGCAATTAGGCAGTTAATTAGGCACTTTATTAGGCAGGCAATTAGGCAGTTAATTAGGCAGGAAATTAGGCAGATAATAAGGCTTACAATAAGGGAGGCAATTAGATAGGAAATTAGGCAGACAGTAAGGCAGTTAATTAGGCAGGCAATAAAGCTAACAATTAGGCAGTTAATTAGGCAGGCAATTAAGCTGGCAATTAGGCATTTAATTAGTTACTTTATTAGGCAGGCAATTAGGCAGTTAATTAGGCAGGCGATTAGGCAGATAATAAGGCATACAATTAGGCAGGCATTTAGATAGGCAATTAGGCAGGCAATAGGCAGTTAATTAGACAGGCAATTAGGCAGGCAATAAGGCAGTTAATTAGGCAGTCAATTAGGCAGTTAATAAGGCACTTAATTAGGCAGGCAATTAGGCAGTTAATTAGGCATACAATCAGGCAGGCAATTAGACATGCAATTAGGCAGGCACTTAGGCAGGCAATTAGGCTGACTTTTAGACAGGCAAACAATTAGGCAGGCAATTAAGCAGTTAATAAGGCAGGCAATTAGGCAGTTAATTAGGCACTTAATTAGGCAGGCAATTAGGCAGTTTAGTAGGCAGGCATTTAAGCTGGCAATAAGGCAGGCATTTAGACAGGCAGGCAATTTGGCAGGCAATAAGGCAGGCAATTAGGCAGGCAGGCAATTAGGCAGGCAATTAGGCAGGCAATTAGGCAAGCAATAAGGCAGTTAATTAGGCAGGCAATTAGGGAAGCAATTAGGCAGGCAATTAGGCAGGCAATTAGACAGGCAATTAGGCAGGTAATTAGGCAGGCAATTAGGCAAGCAATTAGGCAGGCAATATGGCAGGCAATTAGGCAGGCAATTAGGCAGTTTTTTAGGAAGGCAATTAGGCAGTTTATTAGGCAGGCATTTTGGCTGGCAATAAGGCTGGAATTAAGACAGGCAGGCAATTAGGCAGGCAGGCAATTAGGCAGGCAATAAGCAGTCAGGTTATTAGGCAGGCAGGCAATTAGGCAGGCAATTAGGCAGTTAATTAGGCAGTTAATAAGGCAGGCAATTAGGCAGTTAATTTGGCAGTTAATTAGGCAGGCAATTAAGCGGGCAATTAGGTAGTTAATTAGGCAAGCAATTAAGCAGGCAATTAGGCAGTTAATTAGGCACTAATTAGGCAGGCAATTAGGCAGGTAATTAAGCAAGCAATTAGGCAGTCAGTTATGCATACAATTAGGCAGGCAATTAGATAGGCAATTAGGCAGGCAATAAGGCAGTTAATTAGGCAGGTAATTAAGCAGGTAATTAGGCGGACAATTAGGCAGGCAATTAGGCAGGCAATTAGGCAGGCAATAAAGCAATCAATTAGGCAGGCAATTAGGCAGTTAATTAAGAAAGCAATTAGGCAGTTTATTAGGCAGGCAATTAGGCAGACAATAAGGCAGGCATTTAGACAGGCAGGCAAATAGGCAGGCAATTAGGCAGGCAGGCAATTAGGCAGGCAAGTAGGCAGGCAATTAGGCAGGCAATTAGGTAGGCAATTGAGCAGGCAATAAGGCAGGCAATAAGGCAGGCAATTAGGCAGTTAATTAGGCTGGCAAATAGGCAGGCAAATAGGCAGGCAAATAGGCAGGCAGTCAAATAGGCAGGCAGGCAATTAGGCAGGCAATTAGGAAGGCAATTAGGCAGGCAATAAGGCAGGCAATTAGGCAGCTTATTAGGCAGGCAATTAGGCAGGCAATTAGGCAGACAATTAGGCAGACAATAAGGCAGGCATTTAGACAGGCAGGCAAATAGGCAGGCAATTAGGCAGGCAATTAGGCAGGCAATTAGGTAGGCAATTAGGCAGGCATTAAGGCAGGCAATTAGAAAGATAATTAGGCAGGCAATTAGGCAGGCAATTAGGCAGTTAATTAGGCAGGCAATTAGGCAGTTAATAAGGCAACAATTAGGCAGGCAATTAGACAGGCAATATGGCAGTTAATTAGGCAGGCAATTAGGTAGGCAATTAAGCGGGCAATTAGGCAGTAAATTAGGCAGGCAATAATGCAGTTAATTAGGCATACAATTACGCAGGCAATTAGGCATGCAATAAGGCAGTTAATTAGGCAGGCAATTAGGCTGGCAATTAGGCAGGCAATAAGGCACGCAAATAGGCAGGCAATTAGGCAGGCAGGCAATTAGGCAGTTTTTAGAAAGGCAATTAGGCAGTTTATTAAGCAGGCAATTAGGCAGGCAATTAGGCAGGCAATAAGGCAGGCAATTGGGCAGTTAATTAGGCAAGCAATAAGGCAGGCAATTAGGCAGGCAATAAGGCAGTTAATTAGGCAGGCAATTAGGCAGTTAATTAGGCATACAATAAGTCAGGCAATTAGACAGGCAATAAGGCAGTTAATTAGGCAGTCAATTAAGCGGGCAATTATGCAGTTAATTAAGCATACAATTACGCAGGCAATTATATAGGCAATTAGGCATGAAATAAGGCAGTTAATTAGGCAGGCAATTAGGCAGGCAATTAGGCAGTTTTTAGAAAGGCAATTAGGCAGTTTATTAAGCAGGCAATTAGGCAGGCAATTAGGCAGGCAATAACGCAGGCAATTGGGCAGTTAATTAGGCAAGCAATAAGGCAGGCAATTAGGCAGTTTATTAAGCAGGCAATTAGGCAGGCAATTAGGCAGGCAATAAGGCAGGCAATTAGGCAGCTAATTAGGCAGGCAATTAGGCAGGCAATTAGGCAGTCAATTAGGAAGGCAATTAGGCAGTTAATTAGGCACTAAATTAGGCAGGCAATTAGGCTGTTAATTAGGCAGGCAATTAGGCAGTTAATTAGGCAGGCAATTAGGCAGTTAATTAGGCATACAATTAGGCAGGCAATTAGGCATACAATAAGTCAGGCAATTAGACAGGCAATAAGGCAGTTAATTAGGCAGTCAATTAAGCGGGCAATTAGGCAGTTTATTAGGCAAGCAATTAAGCAGGCAATTAGCAGTTAATTAGGAACTTAATTAGGCAGGCAATTAGGCAGGCAATAAGGCAGCTAATTAGGCAGTTAATTATGCATACAATTAGGCAGGCAATTAGGCAGGTAATTAGGCAGTTAATTAGGCAGGCAATTAGGCAGTTAATTAGGCATACAATTAGGCAGGCAATTAGGCAGTTAATTAGGCACTTAATTAGGCAGACAATTAGGCAGGCAATTATACAGACAATTAGGCAGTTTTTAGGAAGGCAATTAGGCAGTTTATAAGGCAGGCAATTAGGCTGGCAATAAGGCAGGCATTTAGACAGGCAGGAAATTAGGCAGGCAATTAAGCAGGCAATTAGGCAGGCAATTAGGCAGGCAATTAGGCAGGCAATTAGGCAGGAAATAAGGCAGGCAGGCAATAAGGCAGGCAGGCAATTAGGCAGGCCATTTGGCAGTTAATTAGGCAGGCAATTAGGCAGTTAATTAGTCAGTTAATTAGACAGGCAATTAGGCAGTTATTTAGGCAGGCAATTAGGCAGTTAATTAGGCATACAATCAGGCAGGCAATTAGGCAGGCAATAAGGCAGTTAATTAAGCAGGCAATTAGGCAGGCAATTAAGCGGTTAATAAGCAAGTTAATTAGGCATACAATTAGGCAGTCATTTAGATAGGCAATTAGGCAGGCAATAGGCAGTTAATTAGACAGGCAATTAGGCAGGCAATAAGGCAGTTAATTAGGCAGGCAATTAGGCAGTTAATTAGGCACTTAATTAGGCACGCAATTAGGCAGTTAATTAGGCATACAATAAGGTAGGCAATTAGATAGGCAATTAGGCAGGCAAAAAGGCAGTTAATTGGGCAGGCAATTAGGCAGGCAATTAGGCAGGCAATTAGACAGTTAATTAGGCAGGCAATCATGCAGTTAATTAGGCAGGCAATAAGGCATTTAATTAGGCAGGCAATTAGGCGGTTAATTAGGCAGGCACTTGAGCAGGCAATTAGGCAGGATATTAGACAGGCAGACAATTAGGCAGGCAATTAGGCAGTTAATTAAGCAGGAAATTAGGCAGGAAATTAGGCAGTTAATTAGGCACTTTATTAGGTTTGCAATTAGGCAGTTAATTAGGCAGGCAATTAGGCAGTTAATTAGGCAGGCTATTAGGCACTTAATTAGGCAGGCAAAGAGGCAGTTAATTAGGCAGGCTTTTAGGCAGGCAATTACGCAGACTATTAGACAGGCAAACAATCAGGCAGGCAATTAGGCAGGCAATAAGGCAGTTAATTAAGCAGGCAATTAGGCAGGCAATTAAGCGGTCAATTAGGCAGTTAATTAGGCATACAATTAGGCAGTCATTAAGATAGGCAATTAGGCAGGCAATAGGCAGTTAATTAGACAGGCAATTAGGCAGGAAATAAGGCAGTTAATTAGGCAGGCAATTAGGCAGTTAATAAGGCACTTAATTAGGCAGGCAATTAGGCAGTTAATTAGGCATACAATAAGGTAGGCAATTAGATAGGCAATTAGGCAGGCCATAAGGCAGTTAATTGGGCAGGCAATTAGGCAGGCAATTAGGCAGGCAATTAGACAGTTAATTAGGCAGGCAATCGTGCAGTTAATTAGGCAGGCAATAAGGCAGTTAATTAGGCAGGCAATTAGGCGGTTAATTAGGCAGGCACTTGAGCAGGCAATTAGGCAGGATATTAGACAGGCAGACAATTAGGCAGGCAATTAGGCAGTTAATTAATCAGGAAATTAGGCAGGAAATTAGGCAGTTAATTAGGCACTTTATTAGGTTTGCAATTAGGCAGTTTATTAGGCAGGCAATTAGGCAGTTAATTAGGCAGGCAATTAGGCAGATAATTAGCCAGGCATTTAGGCAGTTAAATAGGCAGGCAATAAGGCAAATAATTAGGCAGGCAATTAGGCAGTTAATTAGGGAGGCAATTAGGCAGGCAATTTAGCGGGTAATTAGGCAGTTAATTAGGTAAGTAATTATGCAGGCAATTAGGCAGGCAATTAGGCAGGCAATTAGGCAGGCAATTAGGCAGGCAATTAGGCAGTAAATTAGGCAGATAATTAGGCAGGCAATTTGGCAGTCAATTAGGCAGGCAATAAGGCATTAATTAGGCAGGAAATTAGGCAGGAAATTAGGCAGTTAATTAGGCACTTGATTAGGTTTGCATATAGGCAGTTAATTAGGCAGGCAATTAGGCAGTTATTTAGGCAGTTTATTAGGCAGATAATTACGCAGGTAATTAGGCAGTTTATTAGGCAGGCAATTAGGCAGTTAATTAGGCAGGCACTTAGGCAGGCAATTAGGCAGACTATTAGACAGGCAAACAATTAGGCAGGCAATTAGGCAGTTACTAAGGCAGGCAATCAGGCAGTTAATTAGGCACTTAATTAGGCAGGCAATTAGGCAGTTAATTAGGCAGGCAATTAGGCAGTTAATTAGGCAGGCAAATTGGCAGGTAATATTGCACTTTATTAGGCAGGCAATTAGGCAGTTAATAAGGCATACAATTAGGCAGGCAATAAGATAGACAATTAGGCAGTTAATTAGGCACTTAATTAGGCAGGAAATTAAGCAGTCAATTAGGCAGGCAATTAGGCAGTTTATTAGGCAGGCAATTAGGCAGTTAATTAGGCAGGCAATTAGGCAGGCTTTTAGACAAGCAAACAATAAGGCAGTCAATTAGGCAGTTAATTAGGCAGGCAATGAGGCAGTTAATTAGGCAGGAAAATTGGCAGGCAATTAGACAGGCAATTAGACAGGTTATTAGGCAAGTAATTAGGCATTTAATTAGGCACGCAATCATGCAGTTATTTAGGCAGGCAATTAGACAGTTAATTAGGCAGGCAATCATGCAGTTAATTAGGCAGGCAATTAGGCAGTTAATAAGGCAGGCAATTAGGCAGTTTATTAGGCAGGCAAATTGGCAGGCAATCAGAGAGGCATTTAGGCAAGTAATTAGGTAGGAAATTAGGCAGTTAATTAGGCACTTAATAAGGTTTGCAATTAGACAGTTAGTTAGGCAGGCAGTTAGGCAGTTAATTAGGCAGACAATTAGGCAGTCAATTAGGCAGTTATTTAGGCAGGCAATTAGGCAGTTATTTAGGCAGGCAATTAGGCAGGCAATTAGGCAGGAAATTAAGCAGTTTATTAGGCAGATAATTACGCAGGCAATTAGGGAGTTTATTAGGCAGGCAATTAGGCAGTTAATTAGGCAGGCAATTAGGAAGGCAATTAAGCTAACAATTAGACAGTTAATTAGGCAGGCAATTAAGCTGGCAATTAGGCAGTTAATTATGCACTTTATTAGGCAGGCAATTATGCAGTTATTTAGGCAGGCAATTAGGCAGTTTATTAGGCATACAATCAGGCAGGCAATTAGGCAGGCAATAAGGCAGTTAATTAAGTAGTTAATTAGGCAGGCAATTAAGCGGGCAATTAGGCAGTTAATTAGGCAAGCAATTAAATAGGTGATTAGGCAGGCAATTAGGCAGATAATTAGGCATACAATTAGGCAGGCATTTAGATAGGCAATTAGGCAGGCAATAGGCAGTTAATTAGACAGGCAATTAGGCAGGCAATAAGGCAGTTAATTAGGCAGGCAATTAGGCAGTTTATTAAGCACTTAATAAGGCAGGCAATTAGGCAGTTAATTAGGCATACAATAAGGTAGGCAATTAGATAGGCAATTAGGCAGGCAATAAGGCAGTTAATTAAGCAGGCAATTAGGCAGTTAATTGGGCAGGCAATTAGGCAGGCAATTAGACAGTTAATTAGGCAGGCAAACATGCAGTTAATTAGGCAGGCAATTAGGCAGTTAATTAGCAGGTAATTAGGCAGGCACTTAGGCAGGCAATAAGGCAGGAAATTAGACAGGCAGACAATTAGGCAGGCAATTAGGCAGTTAATTAGGCAGGCAATTAGGCAGTTAATTAGGCAGGCATTTAGGCTGTTAATTAGGCAGGCAATTAGGCAGTTAATTAGGCAGTTAATTAGGGAGGCAGTTAGGCAGGCAATTAAGCGGGCAATTAGGCAGTTAATTTGGCAGGCAATTAGGCAGTTAATTAGGCACTAATTAGGCAGGCTATTGGGCAGTTAATTAGGCATACAATTAGGCAGGCAATTAGACAGGCAATAAGGCTTAATTAGGCAGGCAATTAGATAGGCAATTAGGCAGGCAATAAGGCAGTTAATTAGGCAGGTAATTAAGGAGGTAATTAGGCGGGCAATTAGGCAGGCAATAAGGCTGGCAATTATGCAGGCAAAAAGGCAAGCAATTAGGCAGGCAGTTAGGCAGTTAATTAGGAAGGTAATTAGGCAGTTTATTAGGCAGGCAATTAGGCAGACAATAAGGCAGGCATTTAGACAGGCAGGCAAATAGGCAGGCAATTAGGCAGGCAGACAATTAGGCAGGCAATAAGGCAGGCAATAGGGCAGTTAATTAGGCAGGCAATTAGGCAGGCAATTATGCAGTTAATATGCAGGCAATCTGGCAGTTAATTAAGCATACAATTAGGCAGGCAATTAGGCAGTTAATTAGGCACTTTATTAGGCAGGCAATTAGGCAGTTAATTAGGCAGGCAATTAGGTAGATAATAAGGCTTACAATAAGGGAGGCAATTAGATAGGAAATTAGGCAGACAGTAAGGCAGTTAATTAGGCAGGCAATAAAGCTAACAATTAGGCAGTTAATTAGGCAGGCAATTAAGCTGGCAATTAGGCAGTTAATTAGTTACTTTATTAGGCAGGCAATTAGGCAGTTAATTAGGCAGGCAATAAGGCAGATAATAAGGCATACAATTAGGCAGGCAATAAGATAGACAATTAGTCATTTAATTATGCACCTAATTAGGCAGGAAATTAGGCATACAATTAGGTAGTTTATTAGGCAGGCAATTAGGCAGTTAATTAGGCAGGCACTTAGGCAGGCTTTAAGGCAGGCTATTAGACAGGCAAACAATTAGGCAGTTAATTAGGCACTAAATTAGGCAGGCAATTAGGCTGTTAATTAGGCAGGCAATTAGGCAGGCATTTAGGCAGTTAATTAGCAAGGCAATAAGGCAGTTAATTAGGCAGTTCATTAGGCAGGCAATTAGGCAGGCAATTAGGCAGGTAATTAGGCAGGTAATTAGGCAGGCAATTAGGCAGGCAATAAGGCAGGCAATTAGGCAGTTAATAAGGCATATTATTAGGCAGGCAATTACATAGACTATTAGGCAGTTAATTAGGCAGTAAATTAGGCAGGCAATTAGGCATTTATTTAGGCAGGCAATTAAGCAGGCAATTAGGCAGGTAATTAGGCAGTTTATTAGGCAGATAATTATGCAGGTAATTAGGCAGTTTATTAGGCAGGCAATTAGGCAGTTAATTAGGCAGGCACTTAGGCAGGCAATTAGGCAGACTATTAGACAGGAAATTTGGCAGTTAATTAGGCAGGCAATTAGGCAGATATTAGACAGGCAATTAGGCAGTTAATTAGGCAAGCAATAAGGCAGGTAATTAGGCAGGCAATTAGGCAGGAAATTTGGCAGTTAATTAGGCACTTAATTAGGTTTGCATATAGCAGTTAATTAGGCAGGCAATTAGGCAGATAATTAGGCAGGAAATTAGGCAGTTAATTAGGCAGGCAGTTAGGCAGTTAATTAGGCAGGCAATTAGGCAGTTAATTGGGCAGGCAATTAGGCAGTTATTTAGGCAGGCAATTAGGCATTTAATTAGGCAGGCAATTAGGCAGTTATTAAACAGGCAATTAGGCAGTTAATTAGGCAAGCAATAAGGCAGGTAATAAGGCAGGCAATTAGGCAGGAAATTTGGCAGTTAATTAGGCACTTAATTAGGTTTGCATATAGCAGTTAATTAGGCAGGCAATTAGGCAGATAATTAGGCAGGAAATTAGGCAGTTAATTAGGCAGGCAGTTAGGCAGTTAATTAGGCAGGCAATTAGGCAGTTAATTGGGCAGGCAATTAGGCAGTTATTTAGGCAGGCAATGAGTCAGGCACTTAGGCAGGCAATTAGGCAGACTATTAGACAGGCAAACAATTAGGCAGGCAATTAGGCAGTTAATTAGGCAGGCAATTAGGCAGTTTATTAGGCAGTTAATTAGGCAGTTAATTAGGCAGGAAATTAGGCAGGCAATTAGGCAGTTAATTAGGCAGGCATTTAGGCAGTTAATTAGACAGTTAATTAGGGAGGCAATTAGGAAGGCAATCTAGCGTGCAATTAGGCAGTTAATTAGGCAAGTAATTATGCTGGCAATAAGGCAGGCATTTAGGCAGACAATTAGGCAGATATTTACGCATGTAATTAGGCCGTTTATTAGGCAGGCAATTAGGCAGTTAATTAGGCAGGCACTTAGGCAGGACATTAGGCAGACTATTAGACAGGCAGACAATTAGGCAGGCAATTAGGCAGTTAATAAAACAGGCAATTAGCCAGTTAATTAGGCACTTAATTAGGCAGGCAATAAGGCAGGTAATTAGGCAGGCAATTAGGCAGGAAAATTCGCAGTTAATTAGGCACTTAATTGGGTTTGCATATAGGCACTTAATTAGGCAGTTAATTAGGCAGGTAATTAGGTAGTTAATAAGGCATACAATAAGGAAGGCAATTAGATAGGCATTTAGGCAGGCAGTAAGGCAGTTAATTAGGCAGGCAATTAGCTAACAATTAGGCAGTTAATTAGGCAGGCAATTAAGCTGGCAATTAGGCAGTTAATTATGCACTTTATTAGGCAGGCAATTAGGCAGTTTTTAGGAAGGCAATTAGGCAGTTTATTAGGCAGGCAATTTGGCTGGCAATAAGGCTGGAATTAAGACAGGCAGGCAATTAGGCAGGCAGGCAATTAGGCAGGCAATTAGGCAGGCAAGCAATTAGGCAGGCAGGCAATTAGGCAGGCAATTAGGCAGTTAATTAGGCAGTTAATAAGGCAGGCAATTAGGCAGTTAATTAGGCAGGCAATTAGGCAGTTAATTAGGCATACAATTAGGCAGGAAATTAGACAGGCAATAAGGCAGTTAATTAGGCAGGCAATTAAGCGGGCAATTAGGCAGTTAATTAGGCAAGCAATTAAGCAGGCAATTAGGCAGTTAATTAGGCACTTATTAGGCAGGCAATTAGGCAGGCAATAAGGCAAGCAATTAGGCAGGCAATTAAGCAGTTTATTAGGAAGGCAATTAGGCAGTTTATTAGGCAGGCAATTAGGCAGACAATAGCACAGGCATTTAGACAGGCAGGCAAATAGGCAGGCAATTAGGCAGGCAGGCAATAAGGCAGGCAATTTGGCAGGCAATTAGGCAGTTAATTAGGCAGGCAATTAGGCAGGCAATTAGGCAGTTAATTAGGCAGTTAATAAGGCAGGCAATGAGGCAGTTAATTAGGCAGGCAATTTGGCAGTTAATTAGGCATACAATTAGGCAGGCAATTAGACAGGCAGAAGGCAGTTAATTAGGCAGGCAATTTAAGCGGGCAATTAGGCAGTTAATTAGGCAGGCAATAAGACAAGCAATTAGGAAAGCAATTAGGCCGGCAATTAGGCCGGCAATTAGGCAGGCAATTAGGCAGCAATTAGGCAGGCAATTAGGCATGCAATTAGACAGGCAATTAGGCAGGCAGGCAATTAGGCCGATATTTAGGCAGGCAATTAGGCAGTTAATTATGCACTTATTTAGGCAGGCAATTAGGCAGTTAATTAGGCACTTAATAAGGCAGACAATTAGGCAGGCAATTAGGCAGGCAATTATACAGGCAATTAGGCAGTTTTTAGGAAGGCAATTAGGCAGTTTATAAGGCAGGCAATTAGGCTGGCAATAAGGCAGGCATTTAGACAGGCAGGCAATTAGGCAGGCAATTAGGCAGGCAATTAGGCAGGCAATTAGGCAGGTAGGCAATTAGGCAGGCAGGCAATAAAGCAGGCAGGCAATTAGGCAAGCCATTTGACAGTTAATTAGGGAGGCAATTAGGCAGTTATTTAGTCAGTTAATTAGACAGGCAATTAGGCAGTTATTTAGGCAGGCAATTAGGCAGTTAATTAGGCATACAATCAGGTAGGCAATTAGGCAGTTAATTAAGCAGGCAATTAGGCAGGCAATTAAGCGGTCAATTAGGCAGTTAATTAGGCATACAATTAGGCAGTCATTTAGATAGGCAATTAGGCAGGCAATAGGCAGTTAATTAAACAGGCAATTAGGCAGGCAATAAGGCAGTTAATTAGGCAGGCAATTAGGCAGTTAATTAGGCAGGCAATTAGGCAGTTAATTAGGCATACAATAAGGTAGGCAATTAGATAGGCAATTAGGCAGGCAATAAGGCAGTAATTAGGCAGGCAATTAGGCAGTTAATTGGGCAGGCAATTAGGCAGGCAATTAGACAGTTAACTAGGCAGGCAATCATGCAGTTAATTAGGCAGGCAATAAGGCAGTTATTAGGCAGGCAATAAGGCAGTTAATTAGGCAGGCAATTAGGCGGTTAATTAGGCAGGCACTTAGGCAGGCAATTAGGCAGGATATTAGACAGGCAGACAATTAGGCAGGCAATTAGGCAGTTAATTAGGCAGGAAATTAGGCAGGAAATTAGGCAGGAAATTAGGCAGTTAATTAGGCACTTTATTAGGTTTGCAATTAGGCAGTTAATTAGGCAGGCAATTAGGCAGTTAATTAGGCAGTTAATTAGGCAGGCAAAGAGGCAGTTAATTAGGCAGGCTTTTAGGCAGGCAATTACGCAGACTATTAGACAGGCAAACAATCAGGCAGGCAATTAGGCAGTTAATTAGGCAGGCAATTAGGCAGTTAATTAGGAAGGCAATTAGGCAGTTAATTAGGCAGGCAATTAGGCAGTTAATTAGGCAGGCATTTAGGCAGTTAATTAGGCAGGCAATTAGGCAGGCAATTTAACGGGCAATTAGGTAGTTAATTAAGCAAGTAATTATGCAGGAAATTAGGCTTGGCAATTAGGCATTTATTTAGGCAGGCAATAAGGCAGGCAATTAGGCAGTTTATTAGGCAGATAATTACGCAGGTAATTAGGCAATTTATTAGGCAGGCAATTAAGCTAACAATTAGGCAGTTAATTAGGCAGGCAATTAAGCTGGCAATTAGGCATTTAATTAGACACTTAATTAGGCAGGCAATTAGGCAGTTAATTAGGCAGACAATTAGGCAGTTAATAAGGCATACAATTAAGCAGGCCATTAGATAGACAATTAGGCAGTTAATTAGGCACTTAATTAGGCAGGAAATTAGGTAGGCAATTAGGCAGTTTATTAGGCATACAAATAGGCAGTTAATGAGGCAGGAACTTAGGCTGGCAATTAGGCAGCTGTGTTCAACATGTATGCCACATGCCACTTCATGTCCTGTAACAATTTGTGCTATTTAAAAACTGTGCATCTTTGAATTTGAGCACATTATTGTTCGAGCTAAGTGGTTGTTAATGGATTTTCTCATTTTCAACCCAATCCACAATAATAAGCCCTCATTTGTTGTATTCAAATATAAGTATAAAAATAAAAATGTTGAGTAACATTACAGTCAACCCTAACAAAAATTAAATAGTTATCTCATTTTGTATTGTAAGATTGGAACTATTAAATCACTTCATTCATTCACACACACACACGTGTTTTTTTTAAATCAATTGTGCTTTTTGTTCATCAATATTTTTTGCATGAATTTATTTAAAACAAAATAATATTTAAAATCAAAATGCAATTAAGGTAATAAAGGGATTTTGAATGACCTTCAAATAGTCATTGACTTCAAATGAATTTAAATATTAAATAATGTACCTACAGCACACATTGATATATTTTTCAGTTGGTTGGAGCGAACTCAGGGCAGTTGGAAAGTAAATTATTATCTTTATACACTTGTGGTTGGGCTTTCACCCGTTGGCAAGGAGCTCCCCTCTAGCTCACTCTACCAATTTCTGAAGTCCGTCCCTCTCCCATTCAGTACCCTTCCCTCAAGCCCATTCCACTCTCACCCTGTCCTCACCAGAAACACCTGATTTCTTGGTTCAGTTCGTCTCCACTCCCTCTGGATCTTGCACTGGTGATCCCTCCTCCCTCTGTACACCCCTCGGGTCAGCCTATCTCCCGGATTTCCCCAGCCCCTCTACCCTTCAATTACTGTATATAACCTAACTCGTTAAATATATTTTTCCTACTTTATATTATACTGAGGATCTTGAGTACTAAGTCACGTGCATTTAGATTTTCCTAGTTGTGAAAGGAAATTGTACAGGTCTATAAATATATCATCTTGGGACATCTGGCTTCCACAATGTGATTTTTTACGTTCCTTAATGCACAGTGTGTGTTCTCTGTGTTGTGTCTACTGGAAGATTGAGCAACAATTAAGACTGAATTGTTATTAATGCCAACAAAGTTTCAAAGTGCTGTTAACTTTCTCTAGTAAGCGCAATTGCATTTAAATTTAAATTAACACACATGTAGTTCTGGTGAAAACGTTTTCAATTAGAATATTTTGATTTAATTGGTTATCTAAAAAAATGTGTTAAATTTAGTCAACAGATTGGAATCCTTGAGCAAAATGATAACCTGAATGAAAATTGCAACAAAGAAATATTACTTAGTGGTAAGTAGTATTATGGCAAACTAGAAGGCTATTTGAAAAAATTACCCTACTTAAATGATTTTTGATAATATATATATAATTTTATTTAAATTTGCCAAGAGCAAATTTGAATTAATGGGTGAATAAATGTTGATATTTAAAGTACCTATTACAATTATCAACAGCCCAAAACGTACTGACGATATGATTGCATATTTTTTTTTTTTTAATTTTGGGGTTATTGGCATTTAAACAATGTAACCTGAATTTTTTTTAATGATACGGAAACGAACACGAACCTTAACATAAACAAACAAAGATCACAATGTATGTTGTAATACCATTTTTATATCTGGTTTGATATCAACGAACTCATCCTACTACAGAGCCTAACATGACTATCAAGCTGGAAGTCGGGATGGAATTGGTTAGGATATAAAATTTATTTTATTGCCCCACAATTGATGAAGGTGATGGCCTCTCGGTAATTGATGTAGGAGGTGATTGACTAGATGCAATTGGCAGTAGTTCGACAGCATCGTTACTAACGATGGTTGGTGGTAACATTGGTTCACGAGCAGGATGATTTAAGGTTACGTCTCCAAAAACTTGACGTGATGACTCTATTGGTGATCGATCAAGCGCCTTGTTGGCGGCCTCCAACATTCCAACAAGGTGATCACCATCCAAGCCCTAAGCATGCTCACCTGGACATAAGTAGTATAGAATAGCCGGTCCTGAAACAGGGTCCAGAGTGTGGTGCCTGTGGTACCGACCGCCATATTGGATTGTGACATCACGGCGGCCATCTTGGAGGGTTGTGACCTTGACCTACTCCCCGGCGGCCATTTTGGATCCGCCATCTTATCCACCATTTTGGAAGACGTCATTTTGTTTTCTCGAACATTCGTTAATTTTGTTTTCCGCCATTTTTAATTATGACGTCACTGTATCAGTTTAATATAATTTTAATTGGATAAACTTTGTATTCATTGAAATATTTTATGATTATTTTGGTTAATTCACATTAAATTGTACAAGTAGATAACATTTCCACACATTTCAG
Organism: Bacillus rossius redtenbacheri; assembly: GCF_032445375.1. Classification (NCBI taxonomy): domain Eukaryota; kingdom Metazoa; phylum Arthropoda; class Insecta; order Phasmatodea; family Bacillidae; genus Bacillus; species Bacillus rossius. The sequence continues at coordinate 28,325 of NW_026962326.1, forward strand.
CCCTTTCCAATGATTGATTTATATTAAATCATGCATTTAATAATTGGAAATTGTTTCTATTCAAGTAAACTTTTTTCTTTATAAATAGGTTCGTACGATACTTTTTGACCTTTTTCTACTTCATATTACTTATTGAAGTGCATTGAAATTAAAATCATTTCATTCATTTTGTTCCGAGTGATTTTTTTTTAAGTATTAGTTTAACCGACTAATATCGTTATAATTGGATTTACTTCGTATTTATTGAAATCTTTTATGATTATTTTGGTTAATTCACATTAAATTGTACAACTAGATAACATTTTCAAACATTTGAGACCTTTCCAATGATTTATTTATATTAAATCATGCATTTAATAATTGGAAATTGTTTCTATTCAAATAAACTTTTTTCTTTATAAATAGGTTCTTACGATACTTTTTGACCTTTTTCTACTTCATATTACTTATTGAAGTTCATTGAAGTAAAAATCATTCATTCATTTTGTACCGAGTGATGATTGATGTTTTAATTTAACCGTCTAATATCGTTATAATTGAATTTAATTCGTATTAATTGTAATCGTTTATGATTATTTTGGTTAATTCACATTATATTGTACAAGTAGATAACATTTCCTCACATTTGAGACCTTTCCAGAGATTTATTTAGACTAAATCATGATTTTAATAATTGGAAATTATTTCTAATCAAGTAAACTTATTTCGTTATAAATAGGTACTTTTGATGCTTTTTCAACTTTTTTTACTTCATTTAACTTGTTTAGGTTCATTTAAGAAAAAAATCATTTCATTCATATTGTATCGAGAGATTTTGTTTTTTGTTTTTGCTTTTCCGACTCATTTTATTATAATTGGATTTATTTCATTTTCATTGGTATCGTTTATGATTATTTTAGTAAATACACTTAAAATTGTTTAAGTAGATATCATTTCCACACATTTGAGTCCTTTCCAGTGATTTATTTTGTTTAAATCATTAATTTGTTTCTATAAAAGGAAACTTATTTTGTTATAAATAGGTTCTTACGATCCTTTTTACCTTTTTTTTTAAATTTTACTTATTTAAGTGCATTTAAGTAAAAATCATTTCATTAATATTGTACAGAGTGATTTTGTTTGAAGTATTAGTTTAACTGACTAATATCGTTATAATTGGATTTAATTCGTATTCATTGTATTGTTTATGATTATTTTGGTTAATTAAGATTAAAATGTACAAGTCGATAACATTTCCACACATTTGAGTCATTTCCAATAACTTTTTTCGATTAAATCATGCATCTAATAATTGGAAATTGTTTCTATTCCAGTAAACTTTTTTCTTTATAAATAGGTTCTTACGATACTTTTTGACCTTTTTCTACTTCATATTACTTATTTAAGTTCAATTAAGTAAAAATCATTTCATTCATACTGTACCAAGTGATTTGGTTTGATTAAATAATTTTCGGAATCAATTCTTTATAATTGGATTTAATTCGTATTCATTGTAATCGTTTATGATTATTTTGGTTAATTCACATTAAAAAAAATTTCTTCACATTTGAGACCTTTCCAATTATTTATTTAGACTAAATCATGAATATAATAATTGGAAATTTTTTCTATTCAAGTAAACTTTCTTCGTTATAAATAGGTACCGTTGATGCTTTTTGAACGTTAACTACTTCATTTTACTTATATAAGTTCATTTAAGAAAAAAATCATTTCATTCATATTGTATTGAGAGATATTGTATTTGTTTTTGCTTTTCCGACTCATTTTATTATAATTAGATTTATTTCATTTTCATTGGTATCGTTTATGATTATTTTAATAAATACACTCAAAATTGTTCAAGTAGATATCATTTCCACACATTTGACTCCTTTCCAATGATTTATTTTGTTTAAATCATTAATTTATTCATTGGATTTGTTTCTATGAAAGGAAACTTATTTCGTTATAAATAGGTTCTTACAATACTTTTTGACCTTTTTCTTTTTCATTTTACTTATTTAAGTGAATTTAAGTAAAAATCATTTCATTTATATTGTACGGAGTGATTTTGTTTAAAGTATTAGTCTAACTGACTAATATCGTTATAATTGGATTTAATTCGTATTCATTGTAATCGTTTATGATTATTTAGGTTAATTCACATTAAATTGTACAAGTCGATAATATTTCCGCACATTTGAGTCCTTTCCAATAATTTATTTATATTAAATTATGCATCTAATAATTGAAAATTGTTTCTATTCAAATAAACGTATTTCTTTATAAATAGGTTCTTACGTTACACTTTGACCTTTTTCTACTTCATATTACTAATATAATTTCTTTTAAGTAAAAATCATTTCATTCATATTGTACCCAGTGATTTGGTTTGATGTAATAATTTTCCGAATCAATTCGATATAAATGGATTTATTACGTATTCATTGGAATCGTTTATGATAATTTTGGTTTATTCACGTTAAATTGTACAAGTAGATAACATTTCCTCACATTTGAGACCTTTCCAGAGATTTATTTAGACTAAATCATAAATTTAATATTTGGAAATTATTTCTATTCAAGTAAACTTATTTCGTTATAAATAGGTACTTTTGCTGCTTTTTGATCTTTTTCGAGTTTGTTTTACTTAAATAAGTACATTTGGGTAGAAATAAATTTATTTTCATTGTTTCAAATGATTTTGTTTGATGTTATATATTTCCATATTATTTTGTTATTATTGGTTTATTTAAATTCCATTGTTATCATTTAAGATAAATTGGGTTTATTCTCATTCAAAGGATAAAAAAGAAAACATTTCCACACATTTGAGACCTTTCCAATGATTATTTAGATTAAATCATGCATTTAATAATTGGAAATTGTTTCTATTCAAGTAAATTAATTTTGTTATAAATAGGTACTTTTGCTGCTTTTTGATCTTTTTCGAGTTTGTTTTACTTAAATAAGTACATTTGGGTAGAAATAAATTTATTTTTATCGTTTCAAATGATTTTGTTTGATGTTATATATTTCCGAATTATTTTGTTATTATTGGTTTATTTAAATTCCATTGTTATCATTTAAGATAAATTGGGTTTATTCTCATTCAAAGGATAAAAAAGAAAACATTTCCACACATTTGAGACCTTTCCAATGATTATTTAGATTAAATCATGCATTTAATAATTGGAAATTGTTTCTATTCAAGTAAACTTATTTCGTTATAAATAGGTACTTTTGATGCTTTTTGAACTTTTTATACTTCTTTTTACTTATTTAGGTTCATTTAAGAAAAAAATCATTTCATTCATATTGTATCCAAAGCGATCTTGATTTTTTGTTTTTGCTTTTCCGACTCATTTTATTATAATTGGATTTATTTCGTTTTCATTGGTATCGTTTATGATTATTTTAGTAAATATTAAAGTTGTTCAAGTAGATATATTTTCCACACATTTGAGTCCTTTTTAATGATTTATTTTGTTTAAATCATTAATTTAATCATTAGTTTTTTTTCTATGAAAGGAAACTTATTTCGTTATAAATAGGTTCTTACAATACTTTTTGATCATTTTTCTTTTTTTTATTACTTATTTAAGTGAATTTAAGTAAAAATAATTTCATTTATATTGTGCGGAGTGATTTTGTCTGAAGTATTAGTTTAACTGACTAATAACGTTATAATTGGATATAATTCGTATTCATTGTAATCGTTTATGATTATTTTGGTTAATTAACATTAAATTGTACAAGTCGATAACATTTCCACACATTTGAGTCCTTTCCAATGATTTATTTTGTTTAAATCATTAATTTAATCATTGGATTTGTTTCTATGAAAGGAACCTTATTTCGTTATAAATAGGTTCTTACAATACTTTTTGACCTTTTTTATTTTTTTTTATTGCTTATTTAAGTGACTTTAAGTAAAAATCATTTCATCTATATTGTACGGAGTGATTTTGTTTGAAGTATTAGTTTAACTGACTAATATCGTTATAATTGGATTTAATTCTTATTCAGTGTAATCGTTTATGATTATTTTGGTTAATTCACATTAAATTGTACAAGTCGATAACATTTCCACACATTTGAGTCCTTTCCAATAATTTTTTTCGATTAAATCATGCATCTAGTAATAGAAAATTGTTTCTATTCAAGTAAACTTATTTCTTTATAAATAAGTTCTTACGACACTTTTTGACCTTTTTCTACTTCATATTACTTATTTAAGTTCATTTAAGTAAAAATCATTTCATTCATTTTGTACTGAGTGATTTGGTTTGATGTAATAATTTTCCGAATCAATTCGTTATAATTGGATTTATTTCATATTCATTGGAATCGTTTATGATAATTTTTGTTTATTCACGTTAAATTGTACAAGTACTCACATTTGAGACCTTTCTAATGATTTATTTAGATTAAATCATACATTTAATAATTGGAAATTGTTTCTATTCAAATAAACTGATTTCGTTATAAATAGGTACTTTTGATGCTTTTTGATCTTTTTCTAGTTGGTTTTACTAAATAAGTACATTTGGGTAGAAATAAATCATTTTTATTGTTTAAAATGATTTGGTTTGATATAATAAATTTCCGAATTATTTCGTTATAATTGGTTTATTTAAATTCCATTGTTATCATTTAAGATAAATTGGGTTAATTCACATTCAAAGGATTAGAAAGATAACATTAGTAGTATAGGCTGCAGGACCCAGGAGTCTTCAGTTTAGCAGTAGCTCCCAGCCTAAAGGAAAGTCGATGATTGCTTGTTGTGGGAGCAGAGCAAGGATCTTGACGGCCATTCTAGCATATGGTAAAGTGCGCACGATAAAAATATGGGAGTTTTATTTTGGTGGGTGAGGTAAAATTTAGCCTCAGGGGCAAAACTAAATATGAGTTCGTGATTCGCTACGTCCAACACGCAACGCGTAGCTCCTAGGAAATCTACACCCAAGATAATATCCTCAGCCAGGATTCAATGACAATAAATTTCCAATTCCACGAGAATCTTTGAATTTTCAAATGTAATATTACTTCAGTACCGGAATGCATCACATGGCTAATAGCCACGCACACGTGTATGTTTTTACCTTGGGTAATCTTTACTTTATGGGGGTATTGATTCTTAAGGTTAGTTATAAACTTTTTACTAATTAAGGAACAAGTAGCACCTGTGTCTACTAAGGCTGGGTAATTTTTTTCAAACACTTGTACGTGCACTATATTATAAAGTACACTTTTGTTGGTTTTTTGTCTAACACGATTACAGCGACCAACTATACGCCGAGTCCCCTGGCGTTTCCCGGACATTCCGAACGGTAATGTCCCGTGCGTTCACATCGGAAACATTTCCGCTGTGATAAGTCTACTGCCGGCTGCATGCACTCAGCCGTTGCGTGGCCGAATATGCTACAGTTGGCACACCTGAACCCGGTCGCCGCGGCGACCGGAGCATTTGACCTCTGAGCCCGGTTACAAGTCACGATCGGCTGGCCTACGGGCAAGCGCGGAGCACTGGTTGAACCTAATGCGCCTTCACGCGCACAAACACGCACATCACCTCTTGTTATTTCTGAACCTGAGAAAACAGCGTTTTCTGAATGACGTGGATCATTTAGTTTCACAGGATTACTTCGCGCTAACTTGGTACTCTGTAGCTCCTCATGATATTTCCGGACAGTTAACAATCTATTTTCTATATCTCCGCACCATTTGTGTAGTGCCTCTAGATTCTGCGGGGGTGAAAACATAGCACTGTTCTGTTACGCCAGCGGAGAAACGTTACCTAGTATTACCTGAACTAGCTCTCCTTCCGGAATACCCAAATCCATTATTTCCGCATAAGCGGCGACGGAATTAACAAATTGCAACAAGGGCTCATCTGGCGCTTGAAAGCGATACACCAGGTCTGCTAACAAGATTCCATCACACGTGGAGGACATGCAAACTGCAATAACGCCTTTTTGAACTGCAAAAAGAAATGACCCTTATCTATAGCTTCAGTCAGAAGCTGCAGGTACGCTTCCCCACAAACACTAAGTAAAGCTTTCAAAAATTCGGGTTCGCTTACAAGTTTTAAATTAGCCGTTTGCCCTGTTTCAATGAGGAAATCGAGCACGGACTTCGGCTCGTTTCCTACAAGGCGCGGAAGCGACTTTAACGACGCAAAGAATAATTTTAAATTAAACTGGGTATTAACTGGACTCACGGATCAGGCGGACTGCCGCGTCTGGGGGGTCTCTGACTTCTCAGCTTCCTCACGAACGTATCGGACCAGCAATGCCCTCAATTCTGCCACGGTATTGGATTCCTCATAGGGAATTTCATTCTCCTTCAAATACTCGAGCAGGTCGGCTCTCTTGAGCTTGTATACCCAGGAGGTGGAAGCTCCTTGAGTCGCCATATTCCTGGAACAAACACACACACAACGCCGAAGCTAACTCCTTTAGCAGAGTAGCGCAGTTGAAATATGGTCTTCTTTTTCCAACGTCTACTTAAGGCCCTATATGTCCATAGCCCTAAGTTCTAGGGTAGTTTTCATGTTATTACGTACAAGGTCCATGCTGGGTTGTGAACCATAAGGAAAAGTTTGTTCAAGTCGACCTTATTTATTCCACTCTAACCAAACATTAAGTGTCATTTCACAATTTTATCCGAATACAAAACTTTATTACTTATATATTTATCTTGACAACAGTAAATAAAAAACTTTAAGTTTCCGAGATAATTAGCACTAGGACAAAATAGTGCTCATAAGACATAAAACATATATTCTCAATCACATTAAAATAGATAATTTACAATGATCGTAACACTTATGTCGACATGCGCACGTGCATGTGATACTCCACAGGGACACAAACGTCCCGCGTGTATAACAATATACAAACTTATTTAAACGACAATTACACGACTGAATATGCTGAGCATGAAAGACAATACAGGTTTAATCATTGAATGCCCATTAAACCCGCCTGTTTTCTTTCTAGCGAATAAACGCTTCATCTTATCCCTTGCGAACAAACATGCAACTTTATCAAGACTGAACAGGGGAATGAATCCTTATCATATTCCCACTACAAACAATCTTCTTAATAGTTACGCCAGCATCTACAGCTCGATGCAACTGGCCACGTGGACCACTTCCTTAGTCAATTTAAAATGGAAAAGTTAAATGGACAATTACATTTACAGTGACTCGTCACGTTAGAATATACGGAAATATAAATTAAGCCAACGTGATATTAAAGAGCGACTTTAAAATTAAGATCCACGCACGTGCCTGCGGATAACGAACCCTGGCAAGGTCTCGAGGAATAAAGCTCCCTAAAGAGTATTCAAAACATTAAATTCTCACAAACGCAATCCAAAACCGATATAACCCACTACACCGGTAAATCGGGTAGAATGAAGAAAGTGGTGGTGCCTGAGAGATTGCGCCCCATGGTCTTACAGTATTTCCATTACTCGTTAATTGGGGGTCATTTAGGTATGGAGAAAACGTATAAACGCATAAGTGCGCATCTGGCGTGGACAAAATTGCGTACGGATGTACGTAAGTACGTACGTACTTGCAAAGATTGTCAACTGTCTAAACCCCCCCTGACCCTAAACGTAGGCCTATACTATGCGGACCCACCTGTGGCACCGTGGCATGTACTACATGTGGAAATTTTTGGTCCGTTAACACGTTCCAAACGAGGAAATAACTTTATATTAGTAGTCCTGGATATTTTTTACAAAATTTGTAGTTCTTCTGCCCTTAAAGAACATGAAAGCCGTCTCCATCGTGAAAGCGTTACGCGATCACATGTGGAAGTTTTTAGGAGCTCCAGCCATGATAGTTAGCGATAATGCGAGGTATCTCCAATCGACATTGTGGAAGGAAATGTGCCTAGAATGGGCGATTCGCCCTATATATTGTCGCGGGTTGAAATTTTGCAGGGTTGTTGAAATCAAATTTAGGGACTTTACTGACGGGACTCTGGGCTGGCTGCTCTGTTCACTCGTCAGCGCAAGTGGCGTGACCATGTAATTGGGGCACGGGGCCGGCGCGGCGCGCTGCGGGCTTGCAGAATTTTGTTTGTTTGTTTGGCCGCGCGCTGGCGCAGCCACGGGCCGCAGTTACTGGGGCGCGCTGTCGTAACAAGCCGCGCGGTGTGGCCTGCACATTGGGGTAGAGGGGGGGTAGTCTTCCCAGATGTTCTAGTTAGTTGTTTAGTAAATTTGACTTCAATAACGAGCTTTTGTTATGGTAGGCGCGGCAGGGCGCGCGAATTTAAGCGCAAGTGATTGGTGACTCGGGGCTCACTCAGGCGGAGGCTATGCGTCTCACCTGTGGTCACGAGTTGTTAGTTCGTTCGTGATGTAGGAATTCAAGCTTTCGGGCGGAAGCTATGGTCGACGCCAGAGGCCACGAGTCGTTTAATTTAAGTTAGGTCATAATGTAGTCGTCAAGCTTTCGGGCGGAGGCTATGGCCCTCGTCAGGGGTCACGCGTCATAGTTTTTAAAATGTAATGTTCGTTCGGGATTTCAAGGGCAGGAGAGGCCCCTACGTTATTTTTTTAAAGTAATCGATCAGGAAAGGCTTTTCGGAAAATGTGAGTATGGACTTATCTTTGTTTTAATTTTAAGTATTGATTATGATTTGAGGTATTCGGAAGGACTAGGGAAGTGTTTAGTGAAGTTCTCTCATTCTCTCTCTTGTAAGGTCGTTCAATCGTTAAGGAAGTAAAGAGATTATTGTTTTAAATTGTAATCCCGCTATTTAAATGTTCTTTAAAATGATGTTGAGTATTTGACTTTAAGAATAAAATAATTTTAATTAAGTATTATGTTATTTTGCAAAATCTCCTTAGTTCAGCTCTCACCAGACATCCTGTACGGGATGACGAACCTATGATCCTAGGTACAGTAAAGTATTTTATGAAGTTAAGACTAGTTGATGCCAAGCGAGTTGTTTCTATGTAAAGAGCTACGATTCTCTCCCCCCTCTGAAAGTGGATCGTGACAGAAATGGCGGTGGCACCGGCTAGGTGCACGTGACAGAAATGGTGGAGGCGCCGGGTAGGTTCTATTTCTGGAGAGAGAGAGAGGTAGATTTTTATGTTTATTATTAAGTTAGTTTCAGCTTCTGATAGCAGGTTATTAAGAGTTTACTTGAGGAGAGGATTACGGAATTTTAGTCTATAGTGGAGGAAGTCTTTGAGATTTTTTTTTTTGACGTAACAGATGTTTATTTGAGGATACTTGTAAGGATAAAGTTTATAGTGATAAGTTGTTTTAAGTCGTTGAATTTATTGTAGATTTATATCGGGGATTATTACGTGAGGAGAATACGTTATAAGTTAAATGCTTATTAGAGATAATGCAAGTGGTTTAATTTAATTGAAGTTCATTTTAAGATTGTAGGTTAAGAGAATTATAATTTAAAATAAAGTTTTTTGTCGTAAATAGGAATTATTTTCAAGAGAAGTTTGTTTTGTTTTCGTGCGCGTAGGAGACGAGACGTACGAATTAAATCAGTCGAGGGAAGGATAAACGTTAGAAAGGAATTAAAGAGAAAACGAGAGTTTATGTAAAAGAGAGTTATAGAATTTATAGTGATGTTTTGTTTTAATTAGAAAAATGTTGAGAGTTGTTTCAGAACGACACGTCAGTGGACGTGGCAGAGTGAACACGTGACGGGGAGGTGCTGAGACCTAGCGGAGAACGGAGGAACCGCAAGCGAGGGTTGGCGCACCTGATGGAATTCGGTGACGTCACGGGCTCATACGGAGACGTGGACAGGCCGTGACCTTGTTTTGATCAGCTGTACGGTAACTTAGCGATAAGAAAATAGACTATTGGTTAAATAAATTTAAATTTAAGTGTGTTTTAGGAGAAGAGGAACTTTCAGTATGTAAGTAATTTATTTTAAGAAGTGTATGATGTATAGGCTAGAAGTGTTTCGTTGTAAGTTGTTTATGTTTTTGTTAGTTAAATTCTACCTCGGTTTTAAAAATATTTTTTTGGGATTTGTAAACATTATTAAGGAGGTACACTATAAAATCGATAAGCATTGAGAAAAGTGGGAAGGATAGTTTTTGTGTGTAGAGGGAATTTACTCCAAGGGAACAGAGAGACAAAATTAATGTTTTCATTAGGGCGAGGGACCCTAAGGTGAGGCGTTGTGTCCCTGGGAAGAAAGGGAATTGTAGCGCAGACCATAGGAGATGGGCTGGCTACGTGAATTAAGGGTTAGGAGAATCCTGAGAGTTGTGAGTAGTTTGGGGCAGGAGTTCCCCATGGTAGTACCGAAGTGGCTATCCTGTATGGGATAGGGTACCATTTCAATGAAGTTTGTTGGTGGGGTTAGAGCCCCCTGTGTAGTGGGCCTATAGCAGATAGGCACTACAGTGAAATTTTTGGTTATTTTGTGAGGTAAATTCCCTGGAGGTTAAGTAAGATTGGATTCAGTTAGGAAGGAGGGAAATGAGAAACATTGCTGTAGAGAGTTAGTGTACTTGCCTAATGTGAAATTGAATTTTACTAAATTAATTTAGGAGAAAGTTTTGTTCGGTAAATAAATAATAATGGAAGATAGCTAGATAATTAATTAATTTTTTTGAGTAAGGTGTTTTAAGTAATGAAATAAAATAATGTGAAGAAGTTTGAATAATTGGGGAGGAATTTCTTTAAGAGTGTAGATAATTGTTTTTGAATTTATTGAGATATTCAGCCAGTGGAGTTTGAGTATGAGAGATACAGTGAGATTTCAAGGAAATTGGTTGTTTATTAATTAGGACGAATGAGATTTTATGATTAAGAGTCAGTAAGCATAGTTAAAATTTACGACATAATATTTGTTGACAGTTTACAGTTATTAAGGAGAAAACAGAGTAATCTATTTATTTTTATTTTAATGGTTTGAAGATAAGATTATGAATTTTTTTTGGAAGTTTCTTTGGCATGTTGGAATAATTTTTTTTGATTTTAAGAATTTACAGAGAAAGTTTAATTGATTTTTATTGTTTGGAAGTATGGAGGTTTAGTGTTCGATTAGCCCTAACTTGATGGTCGGATCCCAAAAGAATGCCGTAAAACCGATAGCCAATTGAGAGGAATGCGGTAGGCGCTTGTGTAGAGAGGGGTTGTGGGAAAACTCCTTGGGACTGATGGCAGATCAGGGGCCCTAAATAGTGTGTGATGCTGTAAAACCAGTGCAGAGAAAGCCTGGTATGCTTAAATTTTTTTTTGGGCACAGGTTAGGTAAACCTGGGGTTCCATGGGATTTAGTCATGTTAGCTGCTGTGAGACATTAAGATTTCCAGGCTCCATAGTAAATTCAATGTAAATTTTTGTTTTCTTAAAATAATAAATTTGTTTTTAATTTATTTGAGATATTTGATTTGGAACAGTGAATACAGACCCCGAGGAATAGTAGTTGTCATGATGAGAAGAAGGTGGTAGGCCTAAAAGGGTACAGGCACCACAGAGGTTATTTGTATTGCATAATTTAAATATAAGGAAACTTGAGAATTTGAAATTTTGTTGTTGGTTTGTACACCCATAAGAAGAGTATAGGCAGAATTTTTATTGTTATGAGATGTCTAATTTAATTGAAAAGAAGAAAGTTTAAAGATGCAAGGTAACATTATTATTGTAATAATTGAAAGAGATTAAGAGGTAGAGAGAAATAGGCAGTTTTTGTTTGTAAGTACTAAAGTTTACATATAGAAATTTAGTAACTAAGAATGAATAATAAGTTAAGTCTAGTGTAAAAGTTTTTTTTAAGTTTGTTAAGTTAAGAGTCACAAGTAAATTTTTTTTTAGAGAGAATGTCTTTGATAGGAAGTATTAGAAACTTATGGGAATTTTAGGGTAACATAAATAATGTAGGTAATGAATAATAAATAGATGGTAGGTCTTAAGTTAGGATTAACATTTGAAGCAGAATTTAATTAAGAAGAAGGAAAATAAATAGGCCTAATGAAAAGAACAAAAAAAGGATTTTATGGTAAAGCATTTTTTTTAAGTAATAAACAATGAATAATAATGTTGTTTCAGGGTAATGTGTACTAATAATACAATTTTTTTTAGGACCAAAGAACAGGAATTATGTAATTTAAATTAACATGTATTTTTGAAACTGTTACAGATTCCTTAAGATGAGCTGAGCAGCAGTCCAGTTTACAAGATGACAAGAGTTCGAGAGACAAGATACAAGATCACTGAAACAAGAGCCAAGACTGAAGATTCAAGAGAAGAGAAAGCTGGCAGCCATGGACTTACAAGTGGAGATTAATAAGGTCATGTAAAGTTTTATTTTTTTTTATGGAAGACAGTAACTGGAGTTTTTTTTTGTTATAAACATTATTTACAGAACTTTTTAGGTTATAGTAATGTAATGGAACTAGTGAGTTGTGGTAGCTGTCAAAAAGAACTAATACCTTAAGTTTAATTTTTAAAGTTAATTTTCTTAATTTACAGAGGGATTAGTAGTTTTTTTTAAAACCTTATTTAGGTTGGAATTTAAATACAATAGCTTATTATAAATGTGTACGAACAGTTCAAGTTCACAGTACTGATAGGTAGGTCAGATGATCTTATTGATTTTGATGATTTGTTGTTTTGAGTTGATTTTTAAGTGTTGTGAATTAGACAATGAAATAGTTCTGAAAACTTAAATTATTTCAAGCTAAGAAATAGTAAAGTTAATTGTAACTCAAAGGACACCAGAATTTAATTTTTTTTTGAATTAGTAATGTTTGAAAATTTTATACTTTACAAGAAAGGTTATAAACAAACAGATCGGATGGAACAAGGATGCAGTAAATCACAATTTCATTTAGAATTATTGATTAGCTTTTGAGGTTATGAAGTAAAAGTAATTATAGTTTAAAAGTTTGAATAAAAAAAAAATGTTTTTTTTTTATTTGTTTGAAATAGAAAGTTTAAAAGTTAATTAGTCATGATCTAGGTGGGTGATGGGGTGGGAATTGGCCACTCTTTTTCCCTATAACCTCCCTAACATGGCCTTCTATTACAACTAACAGAAATAAAGAAGAAGAAAAATGAAGAATTATTAGTTAGAATGTTTCTTTCATGAAGATACCTGATGAACTTTTACTGTTTGGAAGAATAGAAGCAAGGTTAGTCAGATATTTTTACTCAGAAGAAGAAGAAGATAAAGCAGTTTTATGACTCGACAAGCCAGAGATTGGTGTTTCCCCTCTGCGCTTCTATTGACTACGTTGTTTACTCTCATGGGATAGCTGGTTCGGCACCATGGAGAGAGATTGGTGGGCATTGTGGTTGCCCCCAGAAGAAAAGAAGAGTAGAAGAGGTTATGGGTGGGTCATGTGAACTGACCTTCAACCCAGTTACTTCGTGGGGACTATTTGCTGTATAGAGAAGATCAAGACTCAAGAGTTAGGGAAAATCATTGGAGGTCATGTTTCCCTTCCTTAAGTTTTTCCTATCAAATTATTTGCCTGATTAGATTATGCTAAGGGTGGGATACTTTATGTTAGCAGTTGTATTAATTAATTTTATTTTTTTGTGTGTTTGCATCCTTGCCCATCGATTGCAGTTTAGTAGTTAGTTTTGTATTTGTCAGGCGTGATGGTAATGCCTGTTGATGATGTTTCAGAATTGTAATCTGTTCGTGATGAGGATGGCACAACTCCGAAGCAGATGTGGGGAGAAGTTGTGAGCTGCCCTGGAAGCCAGTCCAGTAGCTGTTGGAGTTGAGTGGTGTTTGCTGATGGCCAGCCCAGGGAGCTACTCTTCTCGACAACACTGACTTCGAGGAGTTGCACCAACCTTCACGAGATAAGAGTTTAATTAATTGAAACACTGTAAGGACACTTAATTTTTTTTGAAGAACGAAAGAAGTATGGTAATAAACGGAAACCGAAAAAAAAATAATAATAATAATTATCAAGAATTTGCACATTGTTTAACGAATACTGAGAAACTAAGAACAGTAATTTAATTTGTAAAGAGAGCTTCACTAACAGAACAATTTTTTTAGAATTGAGAACTCGAGCCTCTGAAGGTTCCTGTGAGAACAAACCAGATAAAAGTTTTACATTTAATTTTATGAATACTTGTTGTTTTAAAATAAATCTTATGCAGAATCTAGATGTATGTTCAGACAGCAAGGAACTAAGAAAATTATTATTTTTGTGAAATGAGGAATTTATAGTTATGGTTTAATGGAAAAAGACAATTTGTAATTTTGAGGTAGCTCGATGGGGCTCGAGCTCTGTGAGGGGAGGGTTATGTCGCGGGTTGAAATTTTGCAGGGTTGTTGAAATCAAATTTAGGGACTTTACTGACGGGACTCTGGGCTGGCTGCTCTGTTCACTCGTCAGCGCAAGTGGCGTGACCATGTAATTGGGGCACGGGGCCGGCGCGGCGCGCTGCGGGCTTGCAGAATTTTGTTTGTTTGTTTGGCCGCGCGCTGGCGCAGCCACGGGCCGCAGTTACTGGGGCGCGCTGTCGTAACAAGCCGCGCGGTGTGGCCTGCACATTGGGGTAGAGGGGGGGTAGTCTTCCCAGATGTTCTAGTTAGTTGTTTAGTAAATTTGACTTCAATAACGAGCTTTTGTTATGGTAGGCGCGGCAGGGCGCGCGAATTTAAGCGCAAGTGATTGGTGACTCGGGGCTCACTCAGGCGGAGGCTATGCGTCTCACCTGTGGTCACGAGTTGTTAGTTCGTTCGTGATGTAGGAATTCAAGCTTTCGGGCGGAAGCTATGGTCGACGCCAGAGGCCACGAGTCGTTTAATTTAAGTTAGGTCATAATGTAGTCGTCAAGCTTTCGGGCGGAGGCTATGGCCCTCGTCAGGGGTCACGCGTCATAGTTTTTAAAATGTAATGTTCGTTCGGGATTTCAAGGGCAGGAGAGGCCCCTACGTTATTTTTTTAAAGTAATCGATCAGGAAAGGCTTTTCGGAAAATGTGAGTATGGACTTATCTTTGTTTTAATTTTAAGTATTGATTATGATTTGAGGTATTCGGAAGGACTAGGGAAGTGTTTAGTGAAGTTCTCTCATTCTCTCTCTTGTAAGGTCGTTCAATCGTTAAGGAAGTAAAGAGATTATTGTTTTAAATTGTAATCCCGCTATTTAAATGTTCTTTAAAATGATGTTGAGTATTTGACTTTAAGAATAAAATAATTTTAATTAAGTATTATGTTATTTTGCAAAATCTCCTTAGTTCAGCTCTCACCAGACATCCTGTACGGGATGACGAACCTATGATCCTAGGTACAGTAAAGTATTTTATGAAGTTAAGACTAGTTGATGCCAAGCGAGTTGTTTCTATGTAAAGAGCTACGATTCTCTCCCCCCTCTGAAAGTGGATCGTGACAGAAATGGCGGTGGCACCGGCTAGGTGCACGTGACAATATAGTAGCGCGTATTTCCCTCAGGGAAACCAGTCGGAACGCACGAATAAAGTGTTGAAAGGGATTCTCACGTCTTTATACAGGGATGACCAGGCCGCTTGGGACACCGACCTGGATTTCATTAACGTAGGTTTGAATTCAGCTGTTCACTCCTCCATCCCGTTTCTTGGCAGGGAACTCACGCATCCTCTCCTTAATCAGTGGGGACTCCCGCCTCTGGAACAGGGCTCTGACGAACGTGAATTTGACATGGTGATTCGAAAGGTCACTCAGAATCTCGCGAAGGCTCGAGAGGTCGTCAAGGGCTTGTATGATTCGCAGAGGAAGCCCCATGAGTTCAAAGTAAACCACACAGTTGTATGTAGAAATTATGTTTTGCCCTCACTCGCTGACAAAATTAATATTAAATTAATACTACCATATACTGGCCCGTATGTAATTAATAAACTATTGGCACCGAATACCGTCTTGTTAAATGAAATAGGTAGAAGGGGTAGACTGCGCAAGGTGCATGTTTCACAAATTATGATGTTTCACACTCCCCCTTAAGTGCTCAACGAAGTTGTTTGTTTGTTTGTTTGTTGCTTCGTTTTGCTGCTGTTTCACAGGTTTTTCAGGTTAACGTGTGTCTTTTTATCCGTTCCCACGGTGGTCGCCCCGACGGTCGTCCCTACAAGATCGTCACGGCCGCACGACGCACGAAAACTACAAGACCGTACGCCGCCTGCCTGCCTAGAGTTTGAACTACCCCCGCCCTGATGTGAACGAATAAGGATTTCGCCTGCAACGCTGTACGCCGTTGGTTGTACGCGGACCTGGGACTAGCGCTGACGACGGGCGTGCCGACCACGCGGGAACAAACCGCCCCTGCCGACTACGTGCGCCTCTGTCTGGGCCAGACGGGAATGCTGTCCGGTGTGCTGAAGCAAATCATGGAGTCCCAACTGCCCACGCATGTGTGACATGCCCTTCCGAGTCATGGACGGAAGGCGCGCCTGTGCACGTGCCGCGGGATGAGTCACGTGACCCGCTGGCCTCCCGCTCGCAACGTGGCGCCTGAGTACGATGATGAGGAGCCGCAAGGCCGCTCAAGGTCAGGCGCTTGACCGACTTCTGGCCGCAACGCAAGGCGTAGCCTGTCACCTGTTCCGCCCGCTTGCACGGTCGCCCAGCCGGACGTAACAGCCCAGCCGTGAGCCACTGACGTCACTTGTTCGACGGAGATGCCCAGGAGTAAAGTCGATCGGGTCGGACTGACCGAGTCTATGGTCAGTCGGAACCCTTGATCGCGAAGATGGATGCTGCGCTCCAAGAGGCCCATCTACGTAGAAGAGGAAAAACTGAGCTGAGAAGGACAGCGCGGGAGCGGAAACGCTGAATGGAGAGTTTCTGGCCAGGTAGCGGTGCGCCATTGGTTGCGGACCATCTGGGCACGAAGACTGGAATCGCTGTGTTAAGAATATTCTGCATGTTCAAGAGACGCGGGAACCCGGACCAGAGTTTCTGTTCTCAAGACGCAGATCGACAAGGAACATAGTGGACACCTATATGTTAATTCATGCATTTGATATATAAGGTAAATGACGTTAATGAAGAGGGGGGTGGCAAGGTTTACTCTAAGGCAGATGGGTTGAAACCTGCAACAGCCACGTCGACGATGACGTCAGGGCGCGGCCACTGCTATCCCGTCTGCCGTTAGGCTTTCTTTCTCTAGTTTCACCTCTCACTCCTTTCTTGTATCCCCTCCAGTCAGGGTTCTGCGCGTGCGCGCCTGGCCGGGGCCATGTTATTTAAGCCCGGGAGAGCCCGGAATCGTTCTTATTCTTCGTTTAGGTCTGCACCGACTAGTAACTGTTGTAATTACTAATCGAATGTAGAGGTCTAGAAAAGACTTAGGCGAGTGACGGCGTGGCAGCGAAAAACGAGCATGGCAAGTATTCGATAACTGTGGTGTTCGTGGCAGACGGTGGCTCTGCGTATCCATGATTTAAATTAATGATAGTTCTCTTTTCCTCTAAATTATATGTTTTGGATGCCACCTGGAAGAATTAAAGTTTGGGATATATCGGTTTTGGATTGCGTTTGTGAGAATTTAATGTTTTGAATACTCTTTAGGGAGCTTCATTCCTCGAGACCTTGCCAGGGGTCGTTATCCGCAGCCACGTGCGTAGATCTTAATTGTAAAGTCGCTTTTTATTATCACGTTGGCTTGAGAAATTGTTTCTATTAGTTACACCTGTCACTGGTCAAGAATCTAACCGAGGATAGGAATCCTTCTATTCAATATGTAAATTAATGAGTGATTAATTTAATGAATTTTGGATTTTTTTTCCGAATTTCTAGCTAAATAATTACACGAATCCAAGATGGTGACCAAATTTCAATATGGTGGGCACCTCAGTAGTAATAAATGATTACTGCACTCTAGCGGGTTAGAATAAAACTAGCCTGATGATAATGATAGAAAGACGAGTACACATACAAGATGGTGTCCTCCAGCAGGCGAAAACAGGAAGGTGGCCTCCAGCGGTCGAATTTAAAATTAGGATAGCATAACTTTCATCTTTAAGTAGTATTTAATTTAGTTTTTTAATATGCCTAAGTGTTGTTTTGTGCCCGGTTGCAAAACTGGATGTAGTAGGAAGTACGACTTAAGCATAAAAGTATTTAAGGCTCCTGCAGACGAAAAAAAAAGAGAATTATGGAACAGAAAGATCCCAAGGAGTGATAGAGACTTGAGGAAAACTGATTATGTTTATGAAATTCATTTCGAGGTTCGTGAAAATAAATTTTATATCCTAACCAATTCCATCCCGACTTCCAGCTTGATAGTCATGTTAGGCTCTGTAGTAGGATGAGTTCGTTGATATCAAACCAGATATAAAAATGGTATTACAACATACATTGTGATCTTTGTTTGTTTATGTTAAGGTTCGTGTTCGTTTCCGTATCATTAAAAAAAATTCAGGTTACATTGTTTAAATGCCAATAACCCCAAAATTAAAAAAAAAAAAATATGCAATCATATCGTCAGTACGTTTTGGGCTGTTGATAATTGTAATAGGTACTTTAAATATCAACATTTATTCACCCATTAATTCAAATTTGCTCTTGGCAAATTTAAATAAAATTATATATATATTATCAAAAATCATTTAAGTAGGGTAATTTTTTCAAATAGCCTTCTAGTTTGCCATAATACTACTTACCACTAAGTAATATTTCTTTGTTGCAATTTTCATTCAGGTTATCATTTTGCTCAAGGATTCCAATCTGTTGACTAAATTTAACACATTTTTTTAGATAACCAATTAAATCAAAATATTCTAATTGAAAACGTTTTCACCAGAACTACATGTGTGTTAATTTAAATTTAAATGCAATTGCGCTTACTAGAGAAAGTTAACAGCACTTTGAAACTTTGTTGGCATTAATAACAATTCAGTCTTAATTGTTGCTCAATCTTCCAGTAGACACAACACAGAGAACACACACTGTGCATTAAGGAACGTAAAAAATCACATTGTGGAAGCCAGATGTCCCAAGATGATATATTTATAGACCTGTACAATTTCCTTTCACAACTAGGAAAATCTAAATGCACGTGACTTAGTACTCAAGATCCTCAGTATAATATAAAGTAGGAAAAATATATTTAACGAGTTAGGTTATATACAGTAATTGAAGGGTAGAGGGGCTGGGGAAATCCGGGAGATAGGCTGACCCGAGGGGTGTACAGAGGGAGGAGGGATCACCAGTGCAAGATCCAGAGGGAGTGGAGACGAACTGAACCAAGAAAGCAGGTGTTTCTGGTGAGGACAGGGTGAGAGTGGAATGGGCTTGAGGGAAGGGTACTGAATGGGAGAGGGACGGACTTCAGAAATTGGTAGAGTGAGCTAGAGGGGAGCTCCTTGCCAACGGGTGAAAGCCCAACCACAAGTGTATAAAGATAATAATTTACTTTCCAACTGCCCTGAGTTCGCTCCAACCAACTGAAAAATATATCAATGTGTGCTGTAGGTACATTATTTAATATTTAAATTCATTTGAAGTCAATGACTATTTGAAGGTCATTCAAAATCCCTTTATTACCTTAATTGCATTTTGATTTTAAATATTATTTTGTTTTAAATAAATTCATGCAAAAAATATTGATGAACAAAAAGCACAATTGATTTAAAAAAAACACGTGTGTGTGTGTGAATGAATGAAGTGATTTAATAGTTCCAATCTTACAATACAAAATGAGATAACTATTTAATTTTTGTTAGGGTTGACTGTAATGTTACTCAACATTTTTATTTTTATACTTATATTTGAATACAACAAATGAGGGCTTATTATTGTGGATTGGGTTGAAAATGAGAAAATCCATTAATAACCACTTAGCTCGAACAATAATGTGCTCAAATTCAAAGATGCACAGTTTTTAAATAGCACAAATTGTTACAGGACATGAAGTGGCATGTGGCATACATGTTGAACACAGCTGCCTAATTGCCAGCCTAAGTTCCTGCCTCATTAACTGCCTATTTGCCTGCCTAATAAACTGCCTAATTGCCTACCTAATTTCCTGCCTAATTAAGTGCCTAATTAACTGCCTAATTGTCTATCTAATGGCCTGCTTAATTGTATGCCTTATTAACTGCCTAATTGTCTGCCTAATTAACTGCCTAATTGCCTGCCTAATTAAGTGTCTAATTAAATGCCTAATTGCCAGCTTAATTGCCTGCCTAATTAACTGCCTAATTGTTAGCTTAATTGCCTGCCTAATAAATTGCCTAATTACCTGCGTAATTATCTGCCTAATAAACTGCCTAATTGCCTGCCTTATTGCCTGCCTAAATAAATGCCTAATTGCCAAGCCTAATTTCCTGCATAATTACTTGCTTAATTAACTACCTAATTGCCCGCTAAATTGCCTGCCTAATTGCCTGCCTAATTAACTGCCTAAATGCCTGCCTAATTAACTGCCTAATTGCCTGCCTAATTAACTGCCTAATTGCCTTCCTAATTAACTGCCTAATTGCCTGCCTAATTAACTGCCTAATTGCCTGCCTGATTGTTTGCCTGTCTAATAGTCTGCGTAATTGCCTGCCTAAAAGCCTGCCTAATTAACTGCCTCTTTGCCTGCCTAATTAACTGCCTAATTACTGCCTAATTGCCTGCCTAATTAACTGCCTAATTGCAAACCTAATAAAGTGCCTAATTAACTGCCTAATTTCCTGCCTAATTTCCTGCCTAATTTCCTGCCTAATTAACTTCCTAATTGCCTGCCTAATTGTCTGCCTGTCTAATATCCTGCCTAATTGCCTGCCTAAGTGCCTGCCTAATTAACCGCCTAATTGCCTGCCTAATTAACTGCCTTATTGCCTGCCTAATAACTGCCTTATTGCCTGCCTAATTAACTGCATGATTGCCTGCCTAGTTAACTGTCTAATTGCCTGCCTAATTGCCTGCCCAATTAACTGCCTAATTGCCTGCCTAATTACTGCCTTATTGCCTGCCTAATTGCCTATCTAATTGCCTACCTTATTGTATGCCTAATTAACTGCCTAATTGCCTGCCTAATTAACTGCCTAATTGCCTGCCTAATTAACTGCCTTATTGCCTGCCTAATTGCCTGTTTAATTAACTGCCTATTGCCTTCCTAATTGCCTATCTAAATGACTGCCTAATTGTATGCCTAATTAACTGCCTAATTGACCGCTTAATTGCCTGCCTAATTGCCTGCTTAATTAACTGCCTAATTGCCTGCCTGATTGTATGCCTAATTAACTGCCTAATTGCCTGCCTAAATAACTGCCTAATTGCCTGTCTAATTAACTGACTAAATAACTGCCTAATTGCATCCCTAATTAACTGTCAAATGGCTTGCCTAATTGCCTGCCTGCTTTATTGCCTGCCTGCCTAATTGCCTACCTGCCTAATTGCCTGCCTAATTGCCTGCCTAATTGCCTGCCTAATTGCCTGCCTGTCTAAATGCCTGCCTTATTGCCAGCCTAATTGCCTGCCTTATAAACTGCCTAATTGCCTTCCTAAAAACTGCCGAATTGCCTGTATAATTGCCTGCCTAGTTGCCTGCCTAATTGTCTGCCTTATTAAGTGCCTAATTAACTGCCTAATTGCCTGCCTAAATAAGTGCATAATTAACTGCCTAATTGCCTGCCTAAATATCGGCCTAATTGCCTGCCTGCCTAATTGCCTGTCTAATTGCATGCCTAATTGCCTGCCTAATTGCTGCCTAATTGCTTGCCTAATTGCCGGCCTAATTGCCGGCCTAATTGGTTTTCTAATTGCTTGCTTGTCTTATTGCCTGCCTAATTAACTGCCTAATTGCCCGCTTAAATTGC
Source organism: Bacillus rossius redtenbacheri (assembly GCF_032445375.1). NCBI lineage: Eukaryota > Metazoa > Arthropoda > Insecta > Phasmatodea > Bacillidae > Bacillus > Bacillus rossius. The sequence goes on from NW_026962326.1 coordinate 50,069, forward strand.
CTGCCTAATTAACTGCCTTCTGCCTGTCTAATTGCCTGCCTAATTGTATGCCTAATTAACTGCCAAATTGCCTGCCTAATTAACTGCCTCATTGCCTGCCTTATTAACTGCCTAATTAACTGCCTAATTGCCTGCCTAATTGCCTGCCTAATTAACGGCCTAATTGCCTGCCAAATTGCCTGCCTTATTGCCTGCCTGCCTAATTGCCTGCCTATTTGCCTGCCTGTCTAAATGCCTGCGCTATTGTCTGCCTAATTGCCTGCCTAATAAACTGCCTAATTGCCTTCCTAATAAACTGCTTAATTGCCTGCCTAATTGCTTGCCTTATTGCCTGCCTAATTGCCTGCCTAATAAGTGCCTAATTAACTGCCTAATTGCCTGCTTAATTGCTTGCCTAATTAACTGCCTAATTGCCCGCTTAATTGCCTGCCTAATTAACTGCCTTATTGCCTGTCTAATTTCATGCCTAATTGTATGCCTAATTAACTGCCTAATTGCCTGCCTAATTAACTGCCTAATTGCCTGCCTTATTAACTGCCTAATTAACTGCCTAATTGCCTGCCTAATTGCCTGCCTGCCTAATTGCTTGCCTGCCTAATTGCCTGCCTAATTGCCTGCCTGCCTAATTGCCTGCCTGTCTTAATTCCAGCCTTATTGCCAGCCAAATTGCCTGCCTAATAAACTGCCTAATTGCCTTCCTAAAAACTGCCTAATTGCCTGCCTAATAAAGTGCATAATTAACTGCCTAATTGCCAGCTTAATTGCCTGCCTAATTAACTGCCTAATTGTTAGCGAATTGCCTGCCTAATTAACTGCCTTACTGCCTGCCTAACTGCCTATCTAATTGCCTTCCTTATTGTATGCCTTATTAACTACCTAATTACCTGCCTAATTAACTGCCTAATTAAGTGCCTATATGCAAACCTAATTAAGTGCCTAATTAACTGCGAATTTTCCTGCCTAATTGCCTGCCTAATTACCTGCCTTATTGCCTGCCTAATTAAGTGCCTAATTAACTGGCTAATGCCTGTTTTATTAACTGCCTAATTGCCTGCCTAATGGTCTGCCTGTCTAATAGTCTGCCTAATGTCCTGCCTAAGTGCCTGCCTAATTAACTGCCTAATTGCCTGCCTAATAAACGGCCTAATTACCTGCGTAAATATCTGCCTAATTGTCTGCCTAAATGCCTGCCTTATTGCCTGCATAATTACTTGCCTAATTAACTGCCTAATTGCACGCTAGATTGCCTGCCTAATTGCCTCCCTAATTAACTGTCTAATTAACTGCCTAAATGCCTGCCTAATTAACTGCCTAATTGCCTGCCTAATTTCCTGCCTAATTAACTGCCTAATTAACTGCCTAATAAACTGCCTAATTGCCTGCCTAATTAACTGCCTAATTGCCTGCCTAATTGCCTGCCTAATTGTTTGCCTGTCTAATAGTCTGCCTAATTGCCTGCCTAAGTGCCTGACTCATTGCCTGCCTAAATAACTGCCTAATTGCCTGCCCAATTAACTGCCTAATTGCCTGCCTAATTAACTGCCTAACTGCCTGCCTAATTAACTGCCTAATTTCCTGCCTAATTATCTGCCTAATTGCCTGCCTAATTAACTGCTATATGCAAACCTAATTAAGTGCCTAATTAACTGCCAAATTTCCTGCCTAATTGCCTGCCTAATTACCTGCCTTATTGCTTGCCTAATTAACTGCCTAATTGCCTGTCTAATAACTGCCTAATTGCCTGCCTAATTAAATGCCTAATTGCCTGCCTAATTAACTGCCTATATGCAAACCTAATTAAGTGCCTAATTAACTGCCAAATTTCCTGTCTAATAGTCTGCCTAATTGCCTGCCTAAGTGCCTGCCTAATTAACTGCCTAATTGCCTGCCTAATAAACTGCCTAATTACCTGCGTAATTATCTGCCTAATAAACTGCCTAATTACCTGCCTAATTGCCTGCTTAATTGCCTGCCTAAATAAATGCCTAATTGCCTGCCTAATTTACTGCCTAATTAACTGCCTAATAGTCTATGTAATTGCCTGCCTAATAATATGCCTTATTAACTGCCTAATTGCCTGCCTTATTGCCTGCCTAATTGCCTGCCTAATTACCTGCCTAATTACCTGCCTAATTGCCTGCCTAATTGCCTGCCTAATGAACTGCCTAATTAACTGCCTTATTGCCTTGCTAATTAACTGCCTAAATGCCTGCCTAATTGCCTGCCTAATTAACAGCCTAATTGCCTGCCTAATTTAGTTCCTAATTAACTGCCTAATTGCCTGCCTAATTGACTGCCTAATTGTTTGCCTGTCTAATAGCCTGCCTTAAAGCCTGCCTAAGTGCCTGCCTAATTAACTGCCTAATTGCCTGCCTAATAAACTACCTAATTGTATGCCTAATTTCCTGCCTAATTAGGTGCATAATTAAATGACTAATTGTCTATCTTATTGCCTGCCTAATTGTATGCCTTATTATCTGCCTTATTGCCTGCCTAATTAACTGCCTAATTGCCTGCCTAATAAAGTAACTAATTAACTGCCTAATTGCCAGCTTAATTGCCTGCCTAATTAACTGCCTAATTGTTAGCTTTATTGCCTGCCTAATTAACTGCCTTACTGTCTGCCTAATTTCCTATCTAATTGCCTCCCTTATTGTAAGCCTTATTATCTACCTAATTGCCTGCCTAATTAACTGACTAATTGCCTGCCTAATAAAGTGCCTAATTAACTGCCTAATTGCCTGCCTAATTGTATGCTTAATTAACTGCCAGATTGCCTGCATATTAACTGCATAATTGCCTGCCTAATTGCCTGCCTAATTAACTGCCCTATTGCCTGCCTTATTGCCTGCCTAATTGTCTGCCTGCCTAATTGCCTGCCTATTTGCCTGCCTGTCTAAATGCCTGCCTTATTGTCTGCCTAATTGCCTGCCTAATAAACTGCCTAATTACCTTCCTAATTAACTGCCTAACTGCCTGCCTAATTGCTTGCCTTTTTGCCTGCATAATTGCCTGCCTAATTGCCTGCCTAATTGCCCGCCTAATTACCTCCTTAATTACCTGCCTAATTAACTGCCTTATTGCCTGCCTAATTGCCTATCTAATTGCCTGCCTAATTAAGCCTTATTGCCTGTCTAATTGCCTGCCTAATTGTATGCCTAATTAACTGCCTAATTGCCTGCCTAATTAACTGCCTAATTGCCCGCTTAATTGCCTGCCTAACTGCCTCCCTAATTAACTGCCTAATTAACTGCCTAATTGCCTGCCTAATTAACAGCCTAAATGCCTGCCTAATTAACTGCCTAATTGCCTGCCTAATTAACTGCCTAATTGCCTGCCTAATTGTCTGCCTGTCTAATTTCCTGCCTTATTGCCTGCCTAAGTGCCTGCCTAATTACCTGCGTAATTAACTGCCTAATTGCCTGCCTAATTAACTGCATGTTTGCCTGCCTAATTAACTGTCTAATTGCCTGCCTTATTGCCTGCCCAATTAACTGCCTAATTGCCTGCCTAATTAACTGCCTTATTGCCTGCCTAATTGCCTATCTAATTGCCTACCTTATTGTATGCCTAATTAACTGCCTAATTGCCTGCCTAATTAAGTGCTTAATAAACTGCCTAATTGCCTGCCTAATTAACTGCCTTATTGCCTGCCTAATTGCCTGTCTAATTAACTGCCTATTGCCTGCCTAATTGCCTATCTAAATGCCTGCCTAATTGTATGCCTAATTATCTGCCTAATTGCCTGCCTAATCACCTATTTAATTGCTTGCCTAATTAACTGCCTAATTGCCCGCTTAATTGCCTGCCTAATTAACTACTTAATTAACTGCCTTATTGCCTGCCTAATTGCCTGCCTGATTGTATGCCTAATAAACTGCCTAATTGCCTGCCTAAATAACTGCCTAATTGCCTGCCTAATTAACTGCATAATTGCCTGCCTAATAAAGTGCATAATTAACTGCCTAATTGCCAGCTTAATTGCCTGCCTAATTAACTGTCTAATTGTTAGCTTATTTGCCTTCCTAATTGCCTGCCTAATTAACTGCCTAATTGCCTGCCTAATAAACTCCCTAATTGCCTGCGTAATTATCTGCCTAATAAACTGCTTAATTTCCTGCCTAATTGCCTGCCTAATTGCCTGCCTAAATAACTGCCTAATTGCCTGCCTAAATTAACTGCCTAATTGACTGCCTAATTGTCTGCCTAATTAACTGCCTAACTGCCTGCCTAACTAACTGTCTAATTGCAAACCTTAATAAGTGCCTAATTAAATGCCTAATTACTTGCCTAATTACCTGTCTAATTGCCTGTATAATTGCCTGCCAATTTTCCTGCCTAATGAACTGCTAATTGCCTGCCTTATTAACTGCCTAATTGCCTGCCTAATTAACTGCATTATTGCCTGCCTAATAACTGTCTAATTGCCTGCCTAATTAACTGCATGATTGCCTGCCTAATTAACTGTATAATTGCCTGCCAAATTGCCTGCCCAATTAACTGCCTAATTGCCTGCCTAATTAACTTCTTTATTGCCTGCCTAATTGCCTATCTAATTGCCTACTTTATTGTATGCCTAATTAACTGCCTAATTGCCTGCCTAATTAAGTGCCTAACTAACTTCCTAACTGCCTACCTAATAACTGCCTACTTGCCTGCCTAATTGCCTGTCTAATTAACTGCCTATTGAGTGCCTAATTGCCTATCTAAATGCCTGCCTAATTGTATGCCTAATTAACGACCTAATTGCCTGCCGAATAAACTGCCTAATTACCTGCGTAATTATCTGCCTAATAAACTGCCTAATTGCCTGCCTTGTTGCCTGCCTAAATAAATGCCTAATTTCCAGGCCTAATTTCCTGCATAATTACTTGCTTAATTAACTACCTAATTGCCCGCTAAAATGCCTGCCTAATTGCCTGCCTAATTAACTGCCTAAATGCCTGCCTAATTAACTGCCTAATTGCCTGCCTAATTAACTGCCTAATTGCCTTCCTAATTAACTGCCTAATTGCCTGCCTAATTAACTGCCTAATTGCCTGCCTGATTGTTTGCCTGTCTAATAGTCTGCGTAATTGCCTGCCTAAAAGCCTGCCTAATTAACTGCCTCTTTGCCTGCCTAATTAACTGCCTAATAGCCTGCCTAATTAACTGCCTAATTGCCTGCCTAATTAACTGCCTAATTTCCTGCCTAATTTCCTGCCTAATTAACTGCCTAATTGCCTGCCTAATTGTCTGCCTGTCTAATATCCTGCCTAATTGCCTGCCTAAGTGCCTGCCTAATTAACCGCCTAATTGCCTGCCTAATTAACTGCCTTATTGCCTGCCTAATTAACTGTATGATTGCCTGCCTAATTAACTGTCTAATTGCCTGCCTAATTGCCTGCCCAATTAACTGCCTAATTGCCTGCCTAATTACTGCCTTATTGCCTGCCTAATTGCCTATCTAATTGCCTACTTTATTGTATGCCTAATTTACTGCCTAATTGCCTGCCTAATTAACTGCCTAATTGCCTGCCTAATTAACTGCCATATTGCCTGCCTAATTGCCTGTCTAATAAACTGCCTATTGCCTGTCTAATTGCCTATCTAAATGACTGCCTAATTGTATGCCTAATTAACTGCCTAATTGACCGCTTAATTGCCTGCCTAATTGTCTGCTTAATTAACTGCCTTATTGCCTGCCTAATTGCCTGCCTGATTGTATGCCTAATTAACTGCCTAATTGCCTGCCTAAATAACTGCCTAGTTGCCTGTCTAATTAACTGACTGAATAACTGCCTAATTGCCTCCCTAATTAACTGCCAAATGGCCTGCCTAATTGCCTGCCTGCCTTATTGCCTGCCTGCCTAATTGCCTGCCTAATTGCCTGCCTAATTGCCTGCCTAATTGCCTGCCTGCCTAATTGCCTGCCTAATTGCCTGCCTGTCTAAATGCCTGCCTTATTGCCAGCCTAATTGCCTGCCTTATAAACTGCCTAATTGCCTTCCTAAAAACTGCCTAATTGCCTGTATAATTGCCCGCCTAATTGCCTGTCTAATTGCTGCCAAATTGCCTGCCTAATTGCTTGCCTAATTGTTTGCCTAATTGCCTGCCTTATTAACTGCCTATTTAATTGCCTAATAACCATCCTAATTACATGCCTAATTGCCTGCCTAATTGCCTGCCTAATTGCCTGCCTAATTGTCTGCCTAATTAAGTGCCTAATTAACTGCCTAATTGCCTGCCTAATAAAGTGCCTAATTATCTGCCTAATTGCCTGCCTAATTATCTGCGTAATTGCCTGCCTAATTGTCTGCCTGTCTAATTGCCTGCTTAATTGCCTGCCTAAGTGCCTGCCTAATAAACTGCCTAATTGCCTGCTAATAAACTGCCTAATTGCCTACCTAATTTCCTGCCTATTAAGTGCCTAATTAACTGCCTAATTGTCTATCTAATTGCCTGCTTAATTGTATGCCTTAATTAACTCCCTAATTGTCTGCCTAATTAACTGCCTAATTGCCTGCCTAATTAGGTGTCTAATTAACTGCTTAATTGCCAGCTTAATTGCCTGCCTAAATAACTGCCTAATTGTTAGCTTAATTGCCTGCCTAATTAACTGCCTATTTGTTAGCTTAATTGCCTGCCTAATTGCCTGGCTTATTAACTGCCTTACTGCCTGCCTAATTGCCTGTCTAATTGCCTCCCTTATTGTATGCCTAATTAAGTACCTAATTGCCTGCCTAATTAAGTGCCTAATCAAATGCCTAATTGCCTGCCTTATTAACTGCCTAATTGCCTGCCTAATTGTTTGCCTTTCTAATAGTCTGCCTAATTGCCTGCCTAAGTGCCTGCCTAATTAACTGCCTAATTGCCTGCCTAATAAACTGCCTAATTACCTGCGTAATTATCTGCCTAATAAACTGCCTAATTGCCTGCCTTATTGCCTGCCTAAATAAATGCCTAATTGCCTGCCTAATTAACTGCCTAATTGCCTGCCTTATTAACTGCCTAATTGCCTGCCTTATTGCCTGTATAATTGCCTGCCTAATTACCTGCCTAATTTCCTGCCTAATTGCCTGTCTAAGTGCCTGCCTAATTAACGGCCTAATTGCCTGCTTAATTGCCTGCCTAATTAACTGCCTAATTGCCAGTTTAATTGCCTGCCTAATTGTATGTTAATTAACTGCCTAATTGTCTGCTAATTAACTGCCTAATTGCCTGCTATTTACTGCCTAATTGCCTGCCTAATTAAGTGCCTAATTAACTGCCTAATTGCCTGCCTAAATAACTGCCTAATTGTCTGCCTAAAAAACTGCCTAATTGCCTGCCTAATTAAGTGCCTATTTAACTGCCTAATTGCCTGCCTAATTGTATGCCTAATTAACTGCCTAATTGCCTGCCTAATTAACTGCCTAATTGCCTGCCTTATTAACTGCCTAATTGCCTGCCTTATTGCCTGCCTAATTGCCTGCCTAATTACCTGCCTAATTTCCTGCCTAATTACCTGCCTAATTGCCTGTCTAATTGCCTGCCAATTTAACTGCCTAATGTACTGCCTAATTGTCTGCCTAATAATTGCCAAATTTCCTGCCTAATTGCCTGCCTAATTAAGTGCATAATTAACTGCTTAATTGCCTGCCTAATTAAGTGCCTAATTAACTGCCTCATTGCCTGCCTAATTAACTGCCTAATTGACTGCCTTATTGTTTGCTTGTCTAAAAGCCTGCCTAATTGCCTGCCTAATTAACTGCCTAATTGCCTGCCTAATAAACTGCCTAATTGCCTGCCTAATTGACTGCTTAATTTCCTGCCTAATTAAGTGCCTAATTAACTGCCTAATTGTCTATCTTATTGCCTGCCTAATTGTATGCCTTATTAACTGCCTAATTGCCTGCCTAATTAACTGCCAAATTGCCTGCCTAATAAAGTGCAATATTACCTGCCAATTTGCCTGCCTAATTAACTGCCTAATTGCCTGCCTAATTAACTGCCTAATTGCCTGCCTAATTAAGTGCCTAATTAACTGCCTGATTGCCTGCCTTAGTAACTGCCTAATTGCCTGCCTAATTGTTTGCCTGTCTAATAGTCTGCCTAATTGCCTGCCTAAGTGCCTGCCTAATTAACTGCCTAATTGCCTGCCTAATAAACTGCCTAATTACCTGCGTAATTATCTGCCTAATAAACTGCCTAAATAACTGCCTAATTGCCTGCCTAATTAACTGCTTATATGCAAACCTAATCAAGTGCCTAATTAACTGCCTAATTTCCTGCCTAATTTCCTGCCTAATTAATGCCTTATTGCCTGCCTAATTGACTGCCAAATTGCCTGCCTAATTATCTGCCTAATTTACTGCCTAATTGCCTGCCTAATTGCCTGCCTAATTGCCTGCCTAATTGCCTGCCTAATTGCCTGCATAATTACTTACCTAATTAACTGCCTAATTACCCGCTAAATTGCCTGCCTAATTGCCTCCCTAATTAACTGCCTAATTGCCTGCCTAATTATTTGCCTTATTGCCTGCCTATTTAACTGCCTAAATGCCTGGCTAATTATCTGCCTAATTGCCTGCCTAATTAACTGCCTAATTGCCTGCCTAATAAACTGCCTAATTGCAAACCTAATAAAGTGCCTAATTAACTGCCTAATTTCCTGCCTAATTTCCTGATTAATTAACTGCCTAATTGCCTGCCTAATTGTCTGCCTGTCTAATATCCTGCCTAATTGCCTGCTCAAGTGCCTGCCTAATTAACCGCCTAATTGCCTGCCTAATTAACTGCCTTATTGCCTGCCTAATTAACTGCACGATTGCCTGCCTAATTTACTGTCTAATTGCCTGCCTAATTGCCTGCCTAATTGCCTGCCCAATTAACTGCCTTATTGCCTGCCTAATTGCCTATCTAATTGCCTACCTTATTGTATGCCTAATTAACTGCCTAATTGCCTGCCTAATTAAGTGCCTTATTGCCTGCCTAATTGCCTGCCTGATTGTTTGCCTGTCTAATAGTCTGCGTAATTGCCTGCCTAAAAGCCTGCCTAATTAACTGCCTCTTTGCCTGCCTAATTAAGTGCCTAATAGCCTGCCTAATTAACTGCCTAATTGCCTGCCTAATTAACTGCCTAATTGCAAACCTAATAAAGTGCCTAATTAACTGCCTAATTTCCTGCCTAATTTCCTGCTTAATTAACTGCCTATTGCCTGCCTAATTGCCTATCTTAATGACTGCCTAATTGTATGCCTAATTAACTGCCTAATTGACCGCTTAATTGCCTGCCTAATTGCCTGCTTAATTAACTGCCTTATTGCCTGCCTAATTGCCTGCCTGTCTAATATCCTGCCTAATTGCCTGCTCAAGTGCCTGCCTAATTAACCGCCTAATTGCCTGCCTAATTAACTGCCTTATTGCCTGCCTAATTAACTGCATGATTGCCTGCCTAATTAACTGTCTAATTGCCTGCCTAATTGCCTGCCTAATTGCCTGCCCAATTAACTGCCTTTTTGCCTGCCTAATTGCCTATCTAATTGCCTACCTTATTGTATGCCTAATTAACTGCCTAATTGCCTGCCTAATTAAGTGCCTAATTAACTGCCTAATTGCCTGCCTAATTAACTGCCTTATTGCCTGCCTAATTGCCTGTCTAATTAACTGCCTATTGCCTGCCTAATTGCCTATCTAAATGACTGCCTAATTGTATGCCTAATTAACTTGCTTATTAACCGCTTAATTGCCTGCCTAATTGCCTGCTTAATTAACTGCCTTATTGCCTGCCTAATTGCCTGCCTGATTGTATGCCTAATTAACTGCCTAATTGCCTGCCTAAATAACTGCCTAATTGCCTGTCTAATTAACTGACTAATTAACTGCCTAATTGCCTGCCTAATTAACTGCCAAATGGCCTGCCTAATTGCCTGCCTGCCTTATTTCCTGCCTAATTGCCTGCCTAATTGCCTGCCTAATTGCCTGCCTAATTGCCTGCTTAATTGCCTGCCTAATTTTCTGCCTGTCTAAATGCCTGCCTTATTGCCAGCCTATTTGCCTGCCTTATAAACTGCCTAATTGCCTTCCTAAAAACTGCCTAATTGCCTGTATAATTGCCTGCCTAATTGTCTGCCTAATTAAGTGCCTAATTAACTGCCTAATTGCCTGCCTAATTGTATGCCTAATTAACTGCCTAATTGCCTGCCTAATTAACTGCCTAATTACCTGCCTAATTAACTGCCTTATTGCCTGCCTAACTGCCTATCTAATTGCCTGCCTAATTGTATGCATAATTAACTGCCTAATTAGCTGCTTAATTAACTGCCTAATTGCCTGCCTAATTAAGTGCCTAATTAACTGCTAATTGCCTGCTTAATTGCTTGCCTAATAAACTGCCTAATTGCCCGCTTAATTGACTGCCTAATTAACTGCCTTATTGCCTGTCTAATTGCCTGACTTATTGTATGCCTAATTGCCTGCCTAATTGTATGCCTAATTAACTGCCTAATTGCCTGCCTAATTAACTGCCTAATTGCCTGCCTAATTAACAGCCTAATTGCCTGCCTAATTTAGTGCCTAATTAACTGCCTAATTGCCTTCCTAATTGACTGCCTAATTGCCTGCCTAATTGCCTGCCTAATTAGCTGCCTAATTGCCTGCCTTATTGCCTGCCTAATTGCCTGCCTAATTGCCTGCTTAATAAACTGCCTAATTGCCTGCCTTATTGCTTGCCTAATTAACTGCCCAATTGCCTGCGTTATTGCCTGCCTAATTGCCTGCCTAATTGCCTGCTTAATAAACTGCCTAATTGCCTTTCTAAAAACTGCCTAATTGCCTGCCTAATTAACTGCTTAATTACATGCCTAATTGCCTATATAATTGCCTGCGTAATTGTATGCTTAATTAACTGCATAATTGCCTGCTTAATTGACTGCCTAATTAACTGCCTTATTGCCTGTCTAATTGCCTGACTTATTGTATGCCTAATTAACTGCCTAATTGCCTGCCTAATTAACTGCCTTATTGCCTGCCTAATTGCCTGCCTTATTGCTTGCCTAATTAACTGCCCAATTGCCTGCCTTATTGCCTGCCTAATTGCCTGCCTAATTGCCTGCTTAATAAACTGCCTAATTGCCTTTCTTAAAAACTGCCTAATTGCCTGCCTGCCTAATTGCCTGCCTATTTGCGTGCCTTATTGCCTGCCTAATTAGCTGCCTAATTGCCTGCCTTATTGCCTGCCTAATTGCCTGCCTAATTGCCTGCTTAATAAACTGCCTAATTGCCTGCCTTATTGCTTGCCTTATTGCCTGCCTAATTGCCTGCCTAATTGCCTGCTTAATAAACTGCCTAATTGCCTGCCTTATTGCTTGCCTAATTAACTGCCCAATTGCCTGCGTTATTGCCTGCCTAATTGCCTGCCTAATTGCCTGCTTAATAAACTGCCTAATTGCCTTTCTAAAAACTGCCTAATTGCCTGCCTAATTAACTGCCTTATTGCATGCCTAATTGCCTATATAATTGCCTGCGTAATTGTATGCCTAATTAACTGCATTATTGCCTGCCTAATTTACTGCCTAATTGCCCGCTTAATTGCCTACCTAATTGCCTGCCTAATTAACTGCCATATTGCCTGTCTAATTGCCTGCCTAATTGTTGCCTTATTAACTGCCTAATTGCCTGCCTAATTAACTGCCTAATTGCCTGCCTAATTGCCTGCCTAATTATCTTTCTAATTGCCTGCCTTAATGCCTGCCTAATTGCCTACCTAATTGCCTGCCTAATTGCCTGCCTAATTGCCTGCCTATTTGCCTGCCTGTCTAAATGCCTGCCTTATTGTCTGCCTAATTGTCTGCCTAATTGCCTGCCTAATTGCCTGCCCAATAAGATGCCTAATTGCCTGCCTTATTGCCTGCCTAATTGCCTTCCTAATTGCCTGCCTAATTGCCTGCCTGCCTATTTGACTGCCTGCCTATTTGCCTGCCTATTTGCCTGCCTAATTGCCAGCCTAATTAACTGCCTAATTGCCTGCCTTATTGCCTGCCTTATTGCCTGCTCAATTGCCTACCTAATTGCCTGCCTAATTGCCTGCAGACTTGCCTGCCTAATTGCCTGCCTGCCTAATTGCCTGCCTATTTGCCTGCCTGTCTAAATGCCTGCCTTATTGTCTGCCTAATTGCCTGCCTAATAAACTGCCTAATTGCTTTCTTAATTAACTGCCTAATTGCCTGCCTAATTGATTGCTTTATTGCCTGCCTAATTGCCTGCCTAATTGCCTGCCTAATTGTCCGCCTAATTACCTGCTTAATTACCTGCCTAATTAACTGCCTTATTGCCTGCCTAATTGCCTATCTAATTGCCTGCCTAATTGTATGCATAACTGACTGCCTAATTGCTTGCTTAATTTCCTGCCTAATTGCCTGCCTAATTAGTGCCTAATTAACTGCTTAATTGCCTGCTTAATTGCTTGCCTAATTGCCCGCTTAATTGCCTGCCTAATTAACTGCCTAATTAACTGCCTAATTGCCTGCCTTATTAACTGCCTAATTAACTGCCTAATTGCCTGCCTAATTGCCTGCCTGCCTAATAACCGGACTGCTTATTGCCTGCCTAATTGCCTGCCTGCCTAATTGCCTGCCTAATTGCCTGCCTGCCTAATTGCCTGCCTGTCTTAATTCCAGCCTTATTGCCAGCCAAATTGCCTGCCTAATAAACTGCCTAATTGCCTTCCTAAAAAACTGCCTAATTGCCTGCCTAATTGCCTGCCATATTGCCTGCCTAATTGCTTGCCTAATTGCCTGCCTAATTACCTGCCTAATTGCCTGTCTAATTGCCTGCCTAATTGCCTGCCTAATTGCTTCCCTAATTGCCTGCCTAATTAACTGCCTTATTGCTTGCCTAATTGCCTGCCTAATTGCCTGCCTAATTGCCTGCCTGCCTAATTGCCTGCCTTATTGCCTGCCAAATTGCCTGCCTGTCTAAATGCCTGCCTTATTGCCAGCTTAATTGCCTGCCTACTAAACTGCCTAATTGCCTGCCTAATTAAGTGCCTAATTAACTGCCTAATTGCCTGCCTTATTAACTGCTTAATTGCCTGCCTAATTGTTTGCCTGTCTAAAAGTCAGCCTAATTGCCTGCCTAAGTGCCTGCCTAATTGCATGTCTAATTGCCTGCCTGATTGTATGCCTAATTAACTGCCTTATTGCCTGCCTAATTAAGTGCCTTATTAACTGCCTAATTGACTGCCTAATTAACTGCCTTATTGCCTGCCTAATTGCCTGTCTAATTAACTGCCTATTGCCTGCCTAATTGCCTATCTAAATGCCTGCCTAATTGTATGCCTTATTATCTGCCTAATCGCCTGCCTAATTAACTGCCTAATTGCCTGCCTAATAAAGTAACTAATTAAATGCCTAATTGCCAGCTTAATTGCCTGCCTAATTAACTGCCTAATTGTTAGCTTTATTGCCTGCTTAATTAACTGCCTTACTGTCTGCCTAATTTCCTATCTAATTGCCTCCCTTATTGTAAGCCTTATTATCTGCCTAATTGCCTGCCTAATTAACTGCCTAATTGCCTGCCTAATAAAGTGCCTAATTAACTGCCTAATTGCCTGCCTAATTGTATGCCTAATTAACTGCCAAATTGCCTGCATATTAACTGCCTAATTGCCTGCCTAATTGCCTGCCTAATTAACTGCCCTATTGCCTGCCTTATTGCCTGCCTATTGCCTGCCTAATTGTCTGCCTGCCTAATTGACTGCCTATTTGCCTGCCTGTCTAAATGCCTGCCTTATTGTCTGCCTAATTGCCTGCCTAATAAACTGCCTAATTACCTTCCTAATTAACTGCCTAACTGCCTGCCTAATTGCTTGCCTTATTGCCTGCATAATTGCCTGCCTAATTGCCCGCCTAATTACCTCCTTAATTACCTGCCTAATTGACTGCCTTATTGCCTGCCTAATTGCCTATCTAATTTCCTGCCTAATTGTATGCATAATTAACTGCTTATTTGCCTGCTTAATTAACTGCCTAATTGCCTACCTAATTACCTTCCTAATTAACTGCCTAACTGCCTGCCTAATTGCTTGCCTTATTGCCCGCTAAATTGCCTGCCTAATTGTCGCCCTAATTAACTGCCTAATTAACTGCCTAGTTGCCTGCCTAATTAACAGCCTAAATGCCTGTTTAATTAACTGCCTAATTGCCTGCCTAATTAACTGCTTAATTGCCTGCCTAATTGTCTGCCTGTCTAATTTCCTGCCTTATTGCCTGCCTAAGTGCCTGCCTAATTAACTGCCTAATTGCCTGCCTAATTAACTGCCTAATTGCCTGCCTAATTAACTGCATGTTTGCCTGCCTAATTAACTGTCTAATTGCCTGCCTAATTGCCTGCCCAATTAACTGCCTAATTGCCTGCCTAATTAACTGCCTTATTGCCTGCCTAATTGCCTATCTAATTGCCTACCTTATTGTATGCCTAATTAACTGCCTAATTGCCTGCCTAATTAAGTGTCTATTTAACTGCCTAATTGCCTGCCTAATTAACTGCCTTATTGCCTGCCTAATTGCCTGTCTAATTAACTGCCTATTGCCTGCCTAATTGCCTATCTAAATGCCTGCCTAATTGTATGCCTAATTATCTGCCTAATTGCCTGCCTAATCACCTACTTAATTGCTTGCCTAATTAACTGCCTTATTGCCTGCCTAATTGCCTATCTAATTGCCTGCCTAATTGTATGCATAACTGACTGCCTAATTGCTTGCTTAATTACCTGCCCAATTGCCTGCCTAATTAGTGCCTAATTAACTGCCTAATTGCCTGCTTAATTGCTTGCCTAATTAACTGCCTAATTGCCCGCTTAATTGCCTGCCTAATTAACTGCCTAATTAACTGCCTAATTGTCTGCCTTATTAACTGCTTAATTGCCTGCCTAATTGTTTGCCTGTCTAATAGTCTGCCTAATTGCCTGCCTAAGTGCCTGCCTTATTAACTGCCTAATTGCCTGCCTAATAAACTGCCTAATTACCTGCGTAATTATCTGCCTAATAAACTGCCTAATTACCTGCCTAATTGCCTGCCTAAATAAATGCCTAATTGCCTGCCTAATTAACTGCCTAATTAACTGCCTAATAGTCTATCTTATTGCCTGCCTAATTGTATGCCTTATTAACTGCCTAATTGCCTGCCTTATTGCCTGCCTAATATCCTGCCTAATTACTGCCTAATTACCTGCCTAATTGCCTGTATAATTGCCTGCCTAATGAACTGCCTAATTAACTGCCTTATTGCCTTGCTAATTAACTGCCTAATTGCCTGCCTAATTGCCTGCCTAATTGACTGCCTAATTGTTTGCCTGTCTAATAGCCTGCCTAATAGTCTGCTTAAGTGCCTGCTCAATTAACTGCCTAATTGCCTGCCTAATAAACTACCTAATTGTCTGCCTAATTTCCTGCCTAATTAAGTGCATAATTAACTGCCTAATTGTCTATCTTATTGCCTGCCTAATTGTATGCCTTATTATCTGCCTATTTGCCTGCCTAATTAACTGCCTAATTGCCTGCCTAATAAAGTAACTAATTAACTGCCTAATTGCCAGCTTAATTGCCTGCCTAATTGTTAGCTTTATTGCCTGCCTAATTAACTGCCTTACTGTCTGCCTAATTTCCTATCTAATTGCCTCCCTTATTGTAAGCCTTATTATCTGCCTTATTGCCAGCCTAATTGCCTGCCTTATAAACTGCCTAATTGCCTGCCTTATTAACTGCCTAATTGCCTGCCTTATTGCCTGTATAATTGCCTGCCTAATTACCTGCCTAATTTCCTGCCTAATTGCCTGTCTAAGTGCCTGCCTAATTAACGGCCTAATTGCCTGCTTAATTGCCTGCCTAATTAACTGCCTAATTGCCAGTTTAATTGCCTGCCTAATTGTATGTTAATTAACTGCCTAATTGTCTGCTAATTAACTGCCTAATTGCCTGCTATTTACTGCCTAATTGCCTGCCTAATTAAGTGCCTAATTAACTGCCTAATTGCCTGCCTAAATAACTGCCTAATTGTCTGCCTAAAAAACTGCCTAATTGCCTGCCTAATTAAGTGCCTATTTAACTGCCTAATTGCCTGCCTAATTGTATGCCTAATTAACTGCCTAATTGCCTGCCTAATTAACTGCCTAATTGCCTGCCTTATTAACTGCCTAATTGCCTGCCTTATTGCCTGCCTAATTGCCTGCCTAATTACCTGCCTAATTTCCTGCCTAATTACCTGCCTAATTGCCTGTCTAATTGCCTGCCAATTTAACTGCCTAATGTACTGCCTAATTGTCTGCCTAATAATTGCCAAATTTCCTGCCTAATTGCCTGCTTAATTAAGTGCATAATTAACTGCTTAATTGCCTGCCTAATTAAGTGCCTAATTAACTGCCTCATTGCCTGCCTAATTAACTGCCTAATTGACTGCCTTATTGTTTGCTTGTCTAAAAGCCTGCCTAATTGCCTGCCTAATTAACTGCCTAATTGCCTGCCTAATAAACTGCCTAATTGCCTGCCTAATTGACTGCTTAATTTCCTGCCTAATTAAGTGCCTAATTAACTGCCTAATTGTCTATCTTATTGCCTGCCTAATTGTATGCCTTATTAACTGCCTAATTGCCTGCCTAATTAACTGCCAAATTGCCTGCCTAATAAAGTGCAATATTACCTGCCAATTTGCCTGCCTAATTAACTGCCTAATTGCCTGCCTAATTAACTGCCTAATTGCCTGCCTAATTAAGTGCCTAATTAACTGCCTGATTGCCTGCCTTAGTAACTGCCTAATTGCCTGCCTAATTGTTTGCCTGTCTAATAGTCTGCCTAATTGCCTGCCTAAGTGCCTGCCTAATTAACTGCCTAATTGCCTGCCTAATAAACTGCCTAATTACCTGCGTAATTATCTGCCTAATAAACTGCCTAAATAACTGCCTAATTGCCTGCCTAATTAACTGCCTATATGCAAACCTAATCAAGTGCCTAATTAACTGCCTAATTTCCTGCCTAATTTCCTGCCTAATTAATGCCTTATTGCCTGCCTAATTGACTGCCAAATTGCCTGCCTAATTATCTGCCTAATTTACTGCCTAATTGCCTGCCTAATTGCCTGCCTAATTGCCTGCCTAATTGCCTGCCTAATTGCCTGCATAATTACTTACCTAATTAACTGCCTAATTACCCGCTAAATTGCCTGCCTAATTGCCTCCCTAATTAACTGCCTAATTGCCTGCCTAATTATTTGCCTTATTGCCTGCCTATTTAACTGCCTAAATGCCTGGCTAATTATCTGCCTAATTGCCTGCCTAATTAACTGCCTAATTGCCTGCCTAATAAACTGCCTAATTGCAAACCTAATAAAGTGCTTAATTAACTGCCTAATTTCCTGCCTAATTTCCTGATTAATTAACTGCCTAATTGCCTGCCTAATTGTCTGCCTGTCTAATATCCTGCCTAATTGCCTGCTCAAGTGCCTGCCTAATTAACCGCCTAATTGCCTGCCTAATTAACTGCCTTATTGCCTGCCTAATTAACTGCACGATTGCCTGCCTAATTTACTGTCTAATTGCCTGCCTAATTGCCTGCCTAATTGCCTGCCCAATTAACTGCCTTATTGCCTGCCTAATTGCCTATCTAATTGCCTACCTTATTGTATGCCTAATTAACTGCCTAATTGCCTGCCTAATTAAGTGCCTTATTGCCTGCCTAATTGCCTGCCTGATTGTTTGCCTGTCTAATAGTCTGCGTAATTGCCTGCCTAAAAGCCTGCCTAATTAACTGCCTCTTTGCCTGCCTAATTAAGTGCCTAATAGCCTGCCTAATTAACTGCCTAATTGCCTGCCTAATTAACTGCCTAATTGCAAACCTAATAAAGTGCCTAATTAACTGCCTAATTTCCTGCCTAATTTCCTGCTTAATTAACTGCCTATTGCCTGCCTAATTGCCTATCTTAATGACTGCCTAATTGTATGCCTAATTAACTGCCTAATTGACCGCTTAATTGCCTGCCTAATTGCCTGCTTAATTAACTGCCTTATTGCCTGCCTAATTGCCTGCCTGTCTAATATCCTGCCTAATTGCCTGCTCAAGTGCCTGCCTAATTAACCGCCTAATTGCCTGCCTAATTAACTGCCTTATTGCCTGCCTAATTAACTGCATGATTGTCTGCCTAATTAACTGTCTAATTGCCTGCCTAATTGCCTGCCTAATTGCCTGCCCAATTAACTGCCTTTTTGCCTGCCTAATTGCCTATCTAATTGCCTACCTTATTGTATGCCTAATTAACTGCCTAATTGCCTGCCTAATTAAGTGCCTAATTAACTGCCTAATTGCCTGCCTAATTAACTGCCTTATTGCCTGCCTAATTGCCTGTCTAATTAACTGCCTATTGCCTGCCTAATTGCCTATCTAAATGACTGCCTAATTGTATGCCTAATTAACTTGCTTATTAACCGCTTAATTGCCTGCCTAATTGCCTGCTTAATTAACTGCCTTATTGCCTGCCTAATTGCCTGCCTGATTGTATGCCTAATTAACTGCCTAATTGCCTGCCTAAATAACTGCCTAATTGCCTGTCTAATTAACTGAATAATTAACTGCCTAATTGCCTGCCTAATTAACTGCCAAATGGCCTGCCTAATTGCCTGCCTGCCTTATTTCCTGCCTAATTGCCTGCCTAATTGCCTGCCTTATTGCCTGCCTAATTGCCTGCTTAATTGCCTGCCTAATTTCCTGCCTGTCTAAATGCCTGCCTTATTGCCAGCCTATTTGCCTGCCTTATAAACTGCCTAATTGCCTTCCTAAAAACTGCCTAATTGCCTGTATAATTGCCTGCCTAATTGTCTGCCTAATTAAGTGCCTAATTAACTGCCTAATTGCCTGCCTAATTGTATGCCTAATTAACTGCCTAATTGCCTGCCTAATTAACTGCCTAATTACCTGCCTAATTAACTGCCTTATTGCCTGCCTAACTGCCTATCTAATTGCCTGCCTAATTGTATGCATAATTAACTGCCTAATTAGCTGCTTAATTAACTGCCTAATTGCCTGCCTAATTAAGTGCCTAATTAACTGCTAATTGCCTGCTTAATTGCTTGCCTAATAAACTGCCTAATTGCCCGCTTAATTGACTGCCTAATTAACTGCCTTATTGCCTGTCTAATTGCCTGACTTATTGTATGCCTAATTGCCTGCCTAATTGTATGCCTAATTAACTGCCTAATTGCCTGCCTAATTAACTGCCTAATTGCCTGCCTAATTAACAGCCTAATTGCCTGCCTAATTTAGTGCCTAATTAACTGCCTAATTGCCTTCCTAATTGACTGTCTAATTGCCTGCCTAATTGCCTGCCTAATTAGCTGCCTAATTGCCTGCCTTATTGCCTGCCTAATTGCCTGCCTAATTGCCTGCCTAATTGCCTGCTTAATAAACTGCCTAATTGCCTTTCTAAAAACTGCCTAATTGCCTGCCTGCCTAATTGCCTGCCTATTTGCGTGCCTTATTGCCTGCCTAATTAGCTGCCTAATTGCCTGCCTTATTGCCTGCCTAATTGCCTGCCTAATTGCCTGCTTAATAAACTGCCTAATTGCCTGCCTTATTGCTTGCCTTATTGCCTGCCTAATTGCCTGCCTAATTGCCTGCTTAATAAACTGCCTAATTGCCTGCCTTATTGCTTGCCTAATTAACTGCCCAATTGCCTGCGTTATTGCCTGCCTAATTGCCTGCCTAATTGCCTGCTTAATAAACTGCCTAATTGCCTTTCTAAAAACTGCCTAATTGCCTGCCTAATTAACTGCCTTATTGCATGCCTAATTGCCTATATAATTGCCTGCGTAATTGTATGCCTAATTAACTGCATTATTGCCTGCCTAATTTACTGCCTAATTGCCCGCTTAATTGCCTACCTAATTGCCTGCCTAATTAACTGCCATATTGCCTGTCTAATTGCCTGCCTAATTGTTGCCTTATTAACTGCCTAATTGCCTGCCTAATTAACTGCCTAATTGCCTGCCTAATTGCCTGCCTAATTATCTTTCTAATTGCCTGCCTTAATGCCTGCCTAATTGCCTACCTAATTGCCTGCCTAATTGCCTGCCTAATTGCCTGCCTATTTGCCTGCCTGTCTAAATGCCTGCCTTATTGTCTGCCTAATTGTCTGCCTAATTGCCTGCCTAATTGCCTGCCCAATAAGCTGCCTAATTGCCTGCCTTATTGCCTGCCTAATTGCCTTCCTAATTGCCTGCCTAATTGCCTGCCTGCCTATTTGACTGCCTGCCTATTTGCCTGCCTATTTGCCTGCCTATTTGCCAGCCTAATTAACTGCCTAATTGCCTGCCTTATTGCCTGCCTTATTGCCTGCTCAATTGCCTACCTAATTGCCTGCCTAATTGCCTGCCTAATTGCCTGCTTAATAAACTGCCTAATTGCCTGCCTTATTGCTTGCCTTATTGCCTGCCTAATTGCCTGCCTAATTGCCTGCTTAATAAACTGCCTAATTGCCTGCCTTATTGCTTGCCTAATTAACTGCCCAATTGCCTGCGTTATTGCCTGCCTAATTGCCTGCCTAATTGCCTGCTTAATAAACTGCCTAATTGCCTTTCTAAAAACTGCCTAATTGCCTGCCTAATTAACTGCCTTATTGCATGCCTAATTGCCTATATAATTGCCTGCGTAATTGTATGCCTAATTAACTGCATTATTGCCTGCCTAATTGCCTGCCTAATTGCCTGCCTATTTGCCTGCCTGTCTAAATGCCTGCCTTATTTTCTGCCTAATTGTCTGCCTAATTGCCTGCCTAATTGCCTGCCCAATAAGCTGCCTAATTGCCTGCCTTATTGCCTGCCTAATTGCCTTCCTAATTGCCTGCCTAATTGCCTGCCTGCCTATTTGACTGCCTGCCTATTTGCCTGCCTATTTGCCTGCCTATTTGCCAGCCTAATTAACTGCCTAATTGCCTGCCTTATTGCCTGCCTTATTGCCTGCTCAATTGCCTACCTAATTGCCTGCCTAATTGCCTGCAGACTTGCCTGCCTAATTGCCTGCCTGCCTAATTGCCTGCCTATTTGCCTGCCTGTCTAAATGCCTGCCTTATTGTCTGCCTAATTGCCTGCCTAATAAACTGCCTAATTGCTTTCTTAATTAACTGCCTAATTGCCTGCCTAATTGATTGCTTTATTGCCTGCCTAATTGCCTGCCTAATTGCCTGCCTAATTGTCCGCCTAATTACCTGCTTAATTACCTGCCTAATTAACTGCCTTATTGCCTGCCTAATTGCCTATCTAATTGCCTGCCTAATTGTATGCATAACTGACTGCCTAATTGCTTGCTTAATTTCCTGCCTAATTGCCTGCCTAATTAGTGCCTAATTAACTGCCTAATTGCCTGCTTAATTGCTTGCCTAATTGCCCCGCTTAATTGCCTGCCTAATTAACTGCCTAATTAACTGCCTAATTGCCTGCCTTATTAACTGCCTAATTAACTGCCTAATTGCCTGCCTAATTGCCTGCCTGCCTAATAACCGGACTGCTTATTGCCTGCCTAATTGCCTGCCTGCCTAATTGCCTGCCTAATTGCCTGCCTGCCTAATTGCCTGCCTGTCTTAATTCCAGCCTTATTGCCAGCCAAATTGCCTGCCTAATAAACTGCCTAATTGCCTTCCTAAAAAACTGCCTAATTGCCTGCCTAATTGCCTGCCATATTGCCTGCCTAATTGCTTGCCTAATTGCCTGCCTAATTACCTGCCTAATTGCCTGTCTAATTGCCTGCCTAATTGCCTGCCTAATTGCTTCCCTAATTGCCTGCCTAATTAACTGCCTTATTGCTTGCCTAATTGCCTGCCTAATTGCCTGCCTAATTGCCTGCCTGCCTAATTGCCTGCCTTATTGCCTGCCAAATTGCCTGCCTGTCTAAATGCCTGCCTTATTGCCAGCTTAATTGCCTGCCTACTAAACTGCCTAATTGCCTGCCTAATTAAGTGCCTAATTAACTGCCTAATTGCCTGCCTTATTAACTGCTTAATTGCCTGCCTAATTGCCTGCCTAAGTGCCTGCCTAATTGCATGTCTAATTGCCTGCCTGATTGTATGCCTAATTAACTGCCTTATTGCCTGCCTAATTAAGTGCCTTATTAACTGCCTAATTGACTGCCTAATTAACTGCCTTATTGCCTGCCTAATTGCCTGTCTAATTAACTGCCTATTGCCTGCCTAATTGCCTATCTAAATGCCTGCCTAATTGTATGCCTTATTATCTGCCTAATCGCCTGCCTAATTAACTGCCTAATTGCCTGCCTAATAAAGTAACTAATTAAATGCCTAATTGCCAGCTTAATTGCCTGCCTAATTAACTGCCTAATTGTTAGCTTTATTGCCTGCTTAATTAACTGCCTTACTGTCTGCCTAATTTCCTATCTAATTGCCTCCCTTATTGTAAGCCTTATTATCTGCCTAATTGCCTGCCTAATTAACTGCCTAATTGCCTGCCTAATAAAGTGCCTAATTAACTGCCTAATTGCCTGCCTAATTGTATGCCTAATTAACTGCCAAATTGCCTGCATATTAACTGCCTAATTGCCTGCCTAATTGCCTGCCTAATTAACTGCCCTATTGCCTGCCTTATTGCCTGCCTATTGCCTGCCTAATTGTCTGCCTGCCTAATTGACTGCCTATTTGCCTGCCTGTCTAAATGCCTGCCTTATTGTCTGCCTAATTGCCTGCCTAATAAACTGCCTAATTACCTTCCTAATTAACTGCCTAACTGCCTGCCTAATTGCTTGCCTTATTGCCTGCATAATTGCCTGCCTAATTGCCCGCCTAATTACCTCCTTAATTACCTGCCTAATTGACTGCCTTATTGCCTGCCTAACTGCCTATCTAATTTCCTGCCTAATTGTATGCATAATTAACTGCTTATTTGCCTGCTTAATTAACTGCCTAATTGCCTACCTAATTAAGTGCCTAATTAAGTGCCTAATTGCCTGCTTAATTGCTTGCCTAATTAACTGCCTAATTGCCCGCTTAATTGCCTGCCTAATTAACAGCCTTATTGCCTGTCCTAATTGCCTGCCTAATTGTATGCCTAATTAACTGCCTAATTGCCTGCCTAATTAGTGCCTAAATAACTGCCTAATTGCCTGCCTAATTATCTGCCTAATTGCCCGCTAAATTGCCTGCCTAATTGTCTCCCTAATTAACTGCCTAATTAACTGCCTAGTTGCCTGCCTAATTAACAGCCTAAATGCCTGTTTAATTAACTGCCTAATTGCCTGCCTAATTAACTGCTTAATTGCCTGCCTAATTGTCTGCCTGTCTAATTTCCTGCCTTATTGCCTGCCTAAGTGCCTGCCTAATTAACTGCCTAATTGCCTGCCTAATTAACTGCCTAATTGCCTGCCTAATTAACTGCATGTTTGCCTGCCTAATTAACTGTCTAATTGCCTGCCTAATTGCCTGCCCAATTAACTGCCTAATTGCCTGCCTAATTAACTGCCTTATTGCCTGCCTAATTGCCTATCTAATTGCCTACCTTATTGTATGCCTAATTAACTGCCTAATTGCCTGCCTAATTAAGTGTCTATTTAACTGCCTAATTGCCTGCCTAATTAACTGCCTTATTGCCTGCCTAATTGCCTGTCTAATTAACTGCCTATTGCCTGCCTAATTGCCTATCTAAATGCCTGCCTAATTGTATGCCTAATTATCTGCCTAATTGCCTGCCTAATCACCTACTTAATTGCTTGCCTAATTAACTGCCTTATTGCCTGCCTAATTGCCTATCTAATTGCCTGCCTAATTGTATGCATAACTGACTGCCTAATTGCTTGCTTAATTACCTGCCTAATTGGCTGCCTAATTAGTGCCTAATTAACTGCCTAATTGCCTGCCTAATTAGTGCCTAATTAACTGCCTAATTGCCTGCTTAATTGCTTGCCTAATTAACTGCCTAATTGCCCGCTTAATTGCCTGCCTAATTAACTGCCTAATAACTGCCTAATTGTCTGCCTTATTAACTGCTTAATTGCCTGCCTAATTGTTTGCCTGTCTAATAGTCTGCCTAATTGCCTGCCTAAGTGCCTGCCTTATTAACTGCCTAATTGCCTGCCTAATAAACTGCCTAATTACCTGCGTAATTATCTGCCTAATAAACTGCCTAATTACCTGCCTAATTGCCTGCCTAAATAAATGCCTAATTGCCTGCCTAATTAACTGCCTAATTAACTGCCTAATAGTCTATCTTATTGCCTGCCTAATTGTATGCCTTATTAACTGCCTAATTGCCTGCCTTATTGCCTGCCTAATATCCTGCCTAATTACTGCCTAATTACCTGCCTAATTGCCTGTATAATTGCCTGCCTAATGAACTGCCTAATTAACTGCCTTATTGCCTTGCTAATTAACTGCCTAATTGCCTGCCTAATTGCCTGCCTAATTAACAGCCTAATTGCCTGCCTAATTTAGTGCCTAATTAACTTCCTAATTGCCTGCCTAATTGACTGCCTAATTGTTTGCCTGTCTAATAGCCTGCCTAATAGTCTGCTTAAGTGCCTGCTCAATTAACTGCCTAATTGCCTGCCTAATAAACTACCTAATTGTCTGCCTAATTTCCTGCCTAATTAAGTGCATAATTAACTGCCTAATTGTCTATCTTATTGCCTGCCTAATTGTATGCCTTATTATCTGCCTATTTGCCTGCCTAATTAACTGCCTAATTGCCTGCCTAATAAAGTAACTAATTAACTGCCTAATTGCCAGCTTAATTGCCTGCCTAATTAACTGCCTAATTGTTAGCTTTATTGCCTGCCTAATTAACTGCCTTACTGTCTGCCTAATTTCCTATCTAATTGCCTCCCTTATTGTAAGCCTTATTATCTGCCTTATTGCCAGCCTAATTGCCTGCCTTATAAACTGCCTAATTGCCTTCCTAAAAACTGCCTAATTGCCTGTATAATTGCCTGCCTAATTGCCTGCCTAATAAACTGCCTAATTACCTGCATAATTATCTGCTTAATTAACTACCTAATTGCCCGCTAAATTACCTGCCTAATTGCCTGCCTAATTAACTGCCTAAATGCCTGCCTAATTAACTGCCTAATTGCCAGCCTAAATAACTGCCTAATTGCCTTTCTAATTAACTGCCTAATTGCCTGCCTAATTAACTGCCTAATTGCCTGCCTGATTGTTTGCCTGTCTAATAGTCTGCGTAATTGCCTGAATAAAAGCCTGCCTAATTAACTGCCTCTTTGCCTGCCTAATTAACTGCCTAATAGCCTGCCTAATTAACTGCCTAATTGCCTGACTAATTAACTGCCTAATTGCAGACCTAATAAAGTGCCTAATTAACTGCATATTTTCCTGCCTAATTTCCTGCCTAATTAACTGCCTAATTGCCTGCCTAATTGTCTGCCTGTCTAATATCCTGCCTAATTGCCTGCCTAAGTGCCTGCCTAATAAACCGCCTAATTGCCTGCCTAATTAACTGCCTTATTGCCTGCCTAATTAACTGCATGATTGCCTGCCTAGTTAACTGTCTAATTGCCTGCCTAATTGCCTGCCCAATTAACTGCCTAATTGCCCTGCCTAATTACTGCCTTATTGCCTGCCTAATTGCCTATCTAATTGCCTACCTTATTGTATGCCTAATTAACTGCCTAATTGCCTGCCTAATTAACTGCCTAATTGCCTGCTTAATTAACTGCCTTATTGCCTGCCTAATTGCCTGCCTGATTGTATGCCTAATTAACTGCCTAATTGCCTGCCTAAATAACTGCCTAATTGCCTGTCTAATTAACTGACTAAATAACTGCCTAATTGCCTCCCTAATTAACTGTCAAATGGCTTGCCTAATTGCCTGCCTGCCTTATTGCCTGCCTGCCTAATTGCCTGCCTAATTGCCTGCCTAATTGCCTGCCTGCCTAATTGCCTGCCTAATGCCTGCCTAATTGCCTGCCTAATTGCCTGCCTGTCTAAATGCCTGCCTTATTGCCAGCCTAATTGCCTGCCTTATAAACTGCCTAATTGCCTTCCTAAAAACTGCCTAATTGCCTGTATAATTGCCTGCCTAATTGCCTGCCTAATTGTCTGCCTAATTAAGTGCCTAATAAACTGCCTAATTGCCTGCCTAATTAAGTGCCTTATTAACTGCCTAATTGCCTGCCTAAATATCGGCCTAATTGCCTGCCTAATTGCCTGCCTGCCTAATTGCCTGTCTAATTGCATGCCTAATTGCCTGCCTAATTGCTGCCTAATTGCCTGCCTAATTGCCGGCCTAATTGCTGGCCTAATTGCTTGCTAATTGCTTGTCTTATTGCCTGCCTAATTAACTGCCTAATTGCCCGCTTAAATTGCCTGCCTAATTGTATGCCTAATTAACTGCCAAATTGCCTGCCTAATTAACTGCCTCATTGCCTGCCTTATTAACTGCCTAATTAACTGCCTAATTGCCTGCCTAATTGCCTGCCTAATTAACTGCCTAATTGCCTGCCAAATTGCCTGCCTGCCTAATTGCCTGCCTATTTGCCTGCCTGTCTAAATGCCTGCGCTATTGTCTGCCTAATTGCCTGTTTAATAAACTGCCTAATTGCCTTCCTAATAAACTGCTTAATTGCCTGCCTAATTGCTTGCCTTATTGCCTGCCTAATTGCCCGCAAAATAACCTCCTTAATTACCTGCATAATTAACTGCCTTATTGCCTGCCTAATTGCCTATCTAATTGCCTGCCTAATTGTATGCATAATTTACTTCCTAATTAGCTGCTTAATTAACTGCCTAATTGACTGCCTAATTAACTGCTAATTGCCTGCTTAATTGCTTGCCTAATAAACTGCCTAATTGCCCGCTTAATTGACTGCCTAATTGCTGCCTAATTGCCTGCCTAATTGCCGGCCTAATTGCTGGCCTAATTGCTTGCTAATTTGCTTGTCTTATTGCCTGCCTAATTAACTGCCTAATTGCCCGCTTAAATTGCCTGCCTAATTGTATGCTTAATTAACTGCCTAATTGCCTGCCTAATTAACTGCTAATTGCCTGCTTAATTGCTTGCCTAATAAACTGCCTAATTGCCCGCTTAATTGACTGCCTAATTAACTGCCTTATTGCCTGTGTAATTGCCTGACTTATTGTATGCCTAATTAACTGCCTAATTGCCTGCCTAATTAACTGCCCAATTGCCTGCCTTATTAACTGCCTAATTGCCTGCCTAATTAACTGCCTTATTGCCTGCCTAATTGCCTGCCTTATTGCTTGCCTTATTAACTGCCTAATTGCCTGCCTAATTAACTGCATGATTGCGTGCCTAATTAAATGCCTAATTACCTGCCTCTTTACCTGTCTAAATGCCTGTCTAATTGCCTGCCAATTTGCCTGCCTAATGAACTGCCTAATTGCCTGCTTAATTGTCTGCCTAATTGTATGCCTAATTAACTGCCTAATTGCCTGCTAATTAACTGCCTAATTGCCTGCTATTTAACTGCCTAATTGCCTGCTATTTAACTGCCTAATTGCCTGCCTAATTAAGTGCCTAATTAACTGCCTAATTGCCTGCCT
>NW_026962327.1:0-77356 GCF_032445375.1 Bacillus rossius redtenbacheri
TTATTGTTTGCCTAATTGCCTGAATAATTAACTGCCTAATTGCCTGCCTAATTAACTGCCTAATTGACTGCCTAATTATCTGCCTAATTGCCTGCCTAATTGCTTGCCTTTATGTCTGCCTTATTACCTGCCGAATTGCCTGTATACCTAATAAACTGCTTAATTGCATTCCTAATTGCCTGCCTAATTGCTTCCCTAATTAACTGCTTAATTGCCTGTTTAATTAACTGCCTAATTGCCTGACTAATAAACTGCCTAATTGCCTGCCAAATTGCCTGCCTAATTGCCTGCCTTATTGCCTGCCTGCCTGCCTAAATGCCTGCTAAATTGCCTTCCTAATTTCCTGCCTTATTTACTGCCTAATTGCCTGCTTAATTAACTGGCTAATTGCCTGCCGAATTGCCTGCTTAATTCCCTGCCTTTATGCTTACCTAATTGCCTGCCTAATTAACTGCCTAATTGCTTGCTTATTTGCTTGTCTATTTGCCAGCCTAATTGCCTGCCTAATTATCTGCCTTATTGCCTGCCTAATTGCCTGCCTAAATAACTGCCTAATTGCCTGCCTAATTAACTGCCTAATTGCCTGCCTAATAAACTTCCTAATTGCTTGCCTAATTGCCTGTCTTATTGCCAGCCTAATTGCCTTTCTTATTGCCTGCCTAATTGCCTGCCTACTTGACTGCCTGCCTAATTGCCTGCCTGCCTAATTGCCTGCCTAATTTCCCGCTTAAAAGCCTGCATAATTGCCTGCCTAATTAAATGCCTAATTGACTGCCTAATTTACAATGTATGTTCTTCCATAATTAATTGCCTACTTTTCTGCCTAATTGCCTGCTTATTTGCCAGCCTTATTAACTGCCTAATTGCCTGCCTAATTGCCTGCCTAATTGCCTGTCTAATTGCCTGCCTAATTGCCTGCCTAATTAATTGCATAATTGCCTGCCTAATTATCTGAATAATTGCCTGCCTTTTTAACTGCCTAATTGCCTGCCTAATTGCTTGCCTTCCTAATTGACTTTATAATTGCCTGCTAATTAACTGCCTAATTTCCTGCCTAATTGCCTGCCTAATTGCCTGCTTATTTGCCAGCCAAATTACCTGCCAAATTGCCTGCCTTATTAACTGCTTAATTGCCTGCCTAATTGCCTGCCTTATTGCCTGTCTAATTAACTGCCTTATAGCCTGCCTAATTGCCTGCTTAATTGCCTGCCTTATTATTTTCATAATTGCCTGCCTAATTAACTGCCTAATTGCCTGCTAATTAACTGCCTAATTTCCTGCCTAATTGCCTGCCTTATTAACTACCTAATTGCCTGCCTAATTAACTGCCTAATTGCCTGCCTAATTAAATGCCTAATTGCCTGCCTAATGATCTGCCTAATTGCCTGCCTTATTGTCTGCCTAATTGCTTGCCTAATTGTCTGCCGAATTACCTGCCTATTTGCCTGCTTAATTGCCTGCCTAATTATCTGCCTATTTGCCTACCTAATTAACTGCCTAATTGCCTGCCTAATTGCTTGTCTACCTAATTGCCTAAAATACATACCACAACCCACAATCCACATACCACAAGCTTTGTACACCAAACTGCGAATTGCAAACTGCAAAATTTAAATTACAAAAAGAAAACTGGAAATTGAAATTCGCAATCCGCAAATCGCAAACGGCAATTTGCAAACTGCGAACTGCGAACATCACACTGCTAACTAACTGCAAACCGAAATCGCAAACCACAAACTTCAAACAGCAAACTGCGAACGGCAAACTTCGAACTGCCAACTGCAAACTGCGATATTTAAACTGCGAACTGAAACAGCGAACTGTGAACCGCGATTTTAAAACTGCGAACTGCGAACTACAAACGGCTAACTGCAAACTGCGAACTGAAACCAGCAAACTGTGAACCGCGATATTAAAACTGCGAACTGCGAACTGCGAACTACAAACGGCTAACTGCAAACAAAATCCTGCAAACAGCGAACTACAAAATGCTGACAATTACCGGCGAACTGCCAAATACAAATTGCTACCTGCAAACCGCAAACCACAAACCGTACTACAAAGTAATAACTGCAAACTGCAAACTGACAACTGCAACTGCAAACTGCGAATTGCAATCTACGAAATGCATACCTACTAACTGCGAACAGCAAACTCCGAACTGCACACTGCAAACTGCGAACTACAAACCTTATGACTGTAACATGTGAACTGCAAACTGCGAACGGCAAACTGTGAAGTGCAAACTGCGAACTGCGAACAGCGAATTACGAGCTGCAATTCCCAAACTGTAAAACTTCAAACTGCAAACCACCAAATGCTTATTTGAGAACTGCGAACTGCATACTGCGAAATGAAAAACTGCAAACTGCAAATGCGAACTGCAAACGGCAATCTGCAAACCACAAACCTAAAACCGCAAACCGAACACCGTAATCCGCAAAGGGCCAATTTGCGATTTGCAAACAGCAAACTTCAAACAACGACTTAAACTGCGAACTGCAAACTGCCAATTGCAAAATGAAAACTGTGAACTGCAAACAGCGAACCGCAAACCACTAACCTCAAAGATTTGCGAATTGCGAACAGCGAAATGCAAAAGGCGAACTGCAAACTGCAAATGCAAACCGCAAACCTGAAAACCGTATGCGGAAGTTTGGGATCTGCGAACTGCGAACTGTTAACCTCAAACTGCGAACTGAGAAATGGGAACTTCAAACATGCGAACAGCAAACGGCAATCCGCAAACCAAAAATCAAAAACCATTTTCCGCAAACTACGACCTGCAAACTGCAAACTGCCTAATGCCAACTACAAACCGCAAAACGCAAACCGAAAACTGAAAACTGGTAATTTCAAACTGCGAACTGCAAACTGTGAACTCTAAACTACGACCTGCAATGTGCAAATTGCAAACTGTAAAATTCAAACTACAAACTGCATATTGCGAACTGCAAACTGATTAAAGCAAACTGCCAACTGCAAACCACAAAACTAAAACCGCAATCCGCAAACTGCATACCGAAAAACGCTAAGGCGATAGATGACATCGAACAGCGAACTGTAAACGGCGAACTGCAAAAATTACAAACTGCAAACTGCAAATGCGAACAGCAATCCGCAAAGCACCAAATTAAACAGCAAGCTACAAACTGCAAATCCCAACTGCGAACTACAAACTGCATAAAGCGACCTACGAACTCTGAACAGTAAAACTGCGAATTGCAAACTGAGAACTGCGAACAGAAAACTGTGAACTGCAAACTGAGAACTACGCACTGCTAACTGCAAACTTTGAACTGCGAACTAACAATTGCGAACTGCAAACTGCATTCTCAGAACAGCGATGTGCGAAAAGCGAAATGCGAACATCAAACTGCTAACTGCAACCTGCGAACTGTAAACGGCTAACTACGAACTGCTTGGTGCTAATTGCGAACTGCAAACTGCGATTCGTAAACCGCAAACCGACATCCGCAAACCACAAACTTCAAACAGCAAACTGCTAACTGTGAACTGCAAACTGTGAACTCCAAACTGCGACCTACAAACTACTGCAAACTGCAATTGCGAACAGCAAACCGCAAACGCAAAGCACAAAATTCAAACAGCAAATTGCTAACTGCAAATTGAAAACTGTAAACTGCAAACTAAGAACTACTATCTGCGAACTGCGAACTGCAAATATCAAAATGAAAACTACAACTGCAACACGTAAACCACATACCGCAAACTCGAACAAAAAACTGAAAACTGCCTGCCTAATTAACTACCTAATTGCCACCTAATTAACTGCCTAATTAACAGTTTGCAAACTGCGATATACGAACTTGCGAAAAACGAACTGAAAAATGAGAAATGCGAAATGCGAACTGCAAACTGCAAAAAGCGAACTGCAAACCGCAAACCGCAGACCGCAAACCACAAACCGTAAACTACACAGTAATAACTGCAAACTGCATACTGACAACTGCAACTGCAAATTGCGATCTGCAAACTGCAAACATTAAACTCCTAACTGCTAACTGCAAACTGCAACTGAAATGTGCGAACGGAAAACTGCGAAATTCATATCTACTAACAGCCAAAACAAACTCCGAACTGCACACTGCAAACTGCGAACTGCAACCTGCAAACTACAAACTTTTGACGGTTACATGAGAACTGCAAACTGCGAACTGCAAAATGCGAAGTGCAAACTGCGAACTGCGAACAGCGAACTACAAGCTGCAAACCGCAAAAAGTAAAACTGCAAATTGCAAACTACAAAAACGCCAAATGCGTATTTGCGCACTGCGAATTGCAAGCTGCGAACTGAAAAACTGCTAACTTCATACTACGAACTGCAAATGCGAACTGAAAACGGCAATCAGCAAACCACAAACCATAAACCACAAACCGAAAACCGAAATCCGCAAACGACAATTTGCGATTTGCGAACTGCGAACTTCAAACTGCAAATGAAACTGCAACCGCAAAACGCAATTCGCATACCATATACATTCTAACGCAAACTGCGATATGCGAACTAATTAATTGCCTAATTGCCTGCCTTTTTCCTTAATTTCCTGCCTGCCTAATTGCTTGCCTAATTGCCTGCTTATTTAACTGCCTAATTGCCTGCCTAATTAACTGCCTAATTAACTGCCTAATTGCCTGACTAATTTCCTGCCAAATAAACTGCCTAATTGCTTGCTTAATTGCTTGTCTAATTGCCAGCTAATTGCCTGCCTAATTCTCTGCCTTACTGCCTGCCAAAATGCCTGCCTGCCTAAATGCCTGCATAATTGCCTGCCTAATTTCCTGCTCAATTGCCTGCCTAATTACTTGCCTAACTGCCTGCCTATTTGCCTGCCTGATTGCCTGCCTAATTGCCTGCCACTTATCTTCCTAATTCCTGCCTAATTGCCTACCTGCCTAATTGCCTGCCTGCCAAATTGCCTGCCTAATTGCCTGTTTAATTAACTGACTAATTGCAAAGCCTAATAAACTGCCTAATTAACTGCCTTATAGCCTTCCTAATTGCCTGCCTGCCTAAGTAAATTCCTGCCTAATTGCTTTCCTTATTGCTTGCCTAATTAGCTGCCTGATTGCCTCCTTAATTGCCTGCCTAATTGCCTTACTAATTAACTGCCTTACTGCCTGCCTAATTGCCTGCCAGCCTAATTGCCTGCCTGCCTAATTTCCTGTCTATTTTAGTGCCTTTTTGCCTGCCGAATTTACTGCCTAATTGCCTGCCTAATTGCCAGCCTAATTGCCTGCCTAATTAAATGCTTAATTAACTGCCTAATAAACTGTCTAATTGCCTGCCTAATTAACTGCCTAATTTCCTGCCTAATTAACTGCCTAATTTCCTGCATTATTGCCTGCCTAGTTGCTTGCCTAATTAACTACCTTATTGCCTGCCTAATTGCCTGCTCTATTGCCTGCCGATTAACTGCCTAATTGCCACCTAATTAACTGCCTAATTAACTGTATAATTGCTTGCCTAATTAACTGCCTAATTTCCTGCCTTATTGCCTGCCTAATTGCCTGCCTAAAAATTTTGTCTAATTGCCAGCCTAATTAACTGCCTAATTTCCTGCCTAATTAGCTCCCTAAATTTCCTGCCTTATTGCCTGCCTATTTGCCTGCCTAATTAACTGCCTAATTGCCTGCCTAATTGCCTGCCAAATTGCCTGCCTAATTAACTGCCTAATTGCCTGCCTAATTCTCTGCCTTACTGCCTGCCTAATTGCCTGCCTGCCTAAATGCCTGAATATTTGCCTGCCTAATTTCCTGCTCAATTGCCTGCCTAATTACTTGCCTAATTGCCTGCCTAATTAACTGCCTAATTACCTGCCTACTTGACTGCCTAATTAACTGCCTAATTGCCTGCCTAATTAACTGCCTAAATGCCTGCCTAAAAGCCTGCCTAATTGCCAGCCTATTTAACTATCTAATTGATTACCTAATTGCTGCCTAATTGCTTGCCTAATTTCCTGCCTAATCAACTGCCTAATTGCCTTCCTAATTGCCTTTTTAATTGCATGCCTAATTGCCTGCCTAATTACCTGCCAAATTGCTTGCCTGCCTAATTAACTGCTTAATTGTCTGCCTTATTACCTGCCTGCCTAATTGCCAGCCTGCTTAATGGCCTGCCAGCCTATTTGCCTGCCTGCCTAATTTCCTGCCAACATTCCTGCCTAATTGCCTGCCTAATTTACTGCCTAATTGCCTGCCTCATTGCCTGCCTAATTGTCAGCCTAATTGCTTGCCTAATCACCTGCCTAATTGCGTGCCTAATTACCTGCCTACTTGCCTGCCTAATTAACTGCCTAATTGCCTGTCTAATTAACTGCCTAATAGCCTTCCTAATTGCCTGACTAATTACCTGCCAAATTGCCTGCTTGCCTAATGAATTGCTTAATTGCCTGCCTAATTGCCTGCCTGCCTAATTACCTGCTTAATAGCCTGCCTAATTAGGGGCCTAATTAACTGCCTAATTGCCTGCCTAATTGCCAGCCTGCCTAATTACCTGCTTAATAGCCTGCCTAAT
Source organism: Bacillus rossius redtenbacheri (assembly GCF_032445375.1). Lineage (NCBI taxonomy): Eukaryota > Metazoa > Arthropoda > Insecta > Phasmatodea > Bacillidae > Bacillus > Bacillus rossius. The sequence goes on from NW_026962327.1 coordinate 6,539, forward strand.
TAGGGGCCTAATTATCTGCCTTATTGCCTGCCTAATTACCTGCATAATTGCTTGCCTAATTGCTTGCCTGCCTAATTGCCTGCCTAATTAACTGCCTAATTGCCTGCCTAATTAACTGCCTAATTGCCTGCCTGATTGCCTACTTAATTGCCTGCCTAATTAACTGCCTAATTGCCTGCCTAATTATTTGTCTAATCAACTGCCTAACTGCCTGCCTAATTGTCTACCTAATTGCTTGCCTAATTGCCTGTCCAATTGCCTGCCTAATTATCTGTTTAATTTCTTGCCTAATTGTCTTTCGAATTACCTGCCTAATTGCCTGCCTATTTGCCTGCCTAACTAACTGCCTAATTGCCTGCCTAATTATCTGCCTAATTGCCTACCTAATTAACTGCCTTTCTGCCTGCCTAATTGCTTCTCTGCCTAATTGCCTACCTAATTGCCTGCCTTCCTGCCTAATTGCCTGCATTATTGCCTGCGTAATTGCCTGCCTAAATGCCTGCCTAATTGCCTGCCTAATATTTGCCTAATTGCCTGCCTAATTAACTGCCTTACTGCCTATCTAATTGCTTGCTTTCCTAATTGCTTACTCTTTTGCTTGCCTTCCTGCCTATTTGCCTGCCTAATTGACTTTATAATTGCCTGCCTTAATAACTGCCTAATTACCTGCTTAATTAACTGCTTATTTGCCCGCCTAATTGCCAGCCTAATTGCCTGCCTAATCGCCTGCCTAATTGCCTGCCAAATTACGTGCCAATTTGCCTGCTTACCCAATTAACTGCTTAAATGCATGCCTAATTGCCTGACTAATTAACTTCCTTAAAGCCTGCTTAATTGCCTGCTTAATTGCCTGCATAATTGTCTGCCTAAATAATTGCTTAATTGCCTGCCTTATTATCTGCCTAATTGCCTGCATAATTAACTACCTAAATACCTACATTATTGCCTGCCTAGTTGCTTGCCTAATTAACTACCTTATTGCCTGCCTAATTGCCTGCTCTATTGCCTGCTTAATAAACTGCCTAATTGCCACCTAATTAACTGCCTAATTAACTGCCTAATTGCCTGCCTATTTAACTGTCTTATTTCCTGCCTAATTAACTGCCTAATTTCCTGCCTTATTGCCTGCCTAATTGCCTGCCTAATTAACTGCCGAATTACCTGCCTAACTGCCTGCCTAATTGCATGCCTAATTAACTGCCTAAATGCCTGCCTAATTAACTGCCTAATTGCCTTCCTAATTGCCTGCCCAATAAACTGCCTAATTGCCTGCATATTTGCCTGCCTAATTGCCTGCCTAATTAACTGCCTAATTGCCTGCCTAATTGCCTGCCTAAATGCCTGCCAAATTGCCTGCTTGCCTAATTAACTGCTTAATTGCCTGCCTAATTGCCTGCCTAATTACCTGCTTAATAGCATGCCTAATTTACTGCCTAATTGCCTGCCTAATTAACTGCCTAATTGCCTGCCTAATTGCCTGCTTAATTAACTGGCTAATTGCCTGCCTAATCAACTGCCTAATTTCCTGCCTAATTGCCTGTTTAATTGCCTGCCTAATTAACTGCCTAATTGCCTGCCTAATTGCCTGCCTAATTAACTGCCTAATTGCCTGCCTAATTATCTGCCTAATTGCTTGCCAAATTGATGTGTCCAATTGCCTGCCTAATTATCTCCCTAATTGCCTGCCTGATTAACTACCTAATTGCCTGCCTAATTGCCTGCATAATTCTTTGCCTAATTAACTGCCTTATTGCCTGCCTAATTGCCTGCCTAATTGCCTGCCTAATTAACTGCCTAACTGCCTGCCTAATTAACTGCCTAATTAAGTGCCTAATTGCCTGCCTAATTAACTGCCTAATTGCTTGCCTAATTGCCAGCCTAATTGCCTGCCTAATTCTCTGCCTTACTGCCTGCCAAATTGCCTGCCTGCCTAAATGCCTGCATAATTGCCTGCCTAATTTCCTGCTCAATTGCCTGCCTAATTACCTGCCTAACTGCCTGCCTATTTGCCTGCCTGATTGCCTGCCTAATTGCCTGCCACTTATCTGCCTAATTCCTGCCTAATTGTCTGCCTAATTGCCTGTTTAATTAACTGCCTAATTGCAACGCCTAATAAACTGCCTAATTTACTGCCTTATAGCCTTCCTAATAGCCTGCCTAAGTAACTTCCAGCCTAATTGCTTTCCTTATTGCTTGCTTAATTAACTGTATAATTGCCTCCTTAATTGCCTGCCATATTAACTGCCTAATTGCTTGCCTTATTAACTACCTAATTGCGTGCATAATTACCTACCTAATTAACTGTGCCTAATTGCCTGCCTAATTAACTGCCTAATTGCCTGCCTAATTGCCTGCCTAAATGCCTGCCAAATTGCCTGCTAGCCTAATTAACTGCTTAATTGCCTGCCTAATTGCCTGCCTAATTGCCTGCCTAATTGCCTGCCTAATTAACTGCCTAATTGCCTGCCTAATTGCCTGCCTAATTAACTGGCTAATTGCCTGCTTAATCAAATGCCTAATTTCCTGCCTAATTGCCTGCCTAATTAACTGCCTAATTGCCTGCCTAATTGCCTGACTAATTAACTGCCTAATTGCCTGCCTAATTATCTGCCTAATTGCTTGCCTAATTGATGTGTCCAATTGCCTGCCTAATTATCTCCCTAATTGCCTGCCTGATTAACTACCTAATTGCCTGCCTAATTGCCTGCATGATTCTTTGCCTAATTAACTGCCTTATTGCCTGCCTAATTGCCTGCCTAATTAACTGCCTAACTGCCTGCCTAATTAACTGCCTAATTAAGTGCCTAATTGCCTGCCTTATTTACTGCTTAATTTCCTGCTTTATTGCCTGCCTAATTGCCTGACTTATTAACTGCCTAATTGCCTGCCTAATTAACTGCCTAATTGCCTGCCTAAATAACTGCCTAATTGCCTGCCTAATTATCTGCCTAATTGCCTGCCTAATTGCTTGCCTAATTGTCTGCCTTATTACCTGCCGAATTGCCTGCATACCTTATAAACTGCTTAATTGCATTCCTAATTGCCTGCCTGCCTAATTGCTTCTTTAATTAACTGCTTAATTGCCTGCTTAATTACTTGCCTAATTGCCTGAAAAATAAACCGCCTAATTGACTGCCAAATAGCTTGCCTAATTGCCTGCCTTATTGCCTGCCTGCCTGCCTAAATGCCTGTTCAATTGCCTTCCTAATTTCCTGCCTTATTAACTGCTTAATTGCCTGCTTAATTAACTGGCTAATTGACTGCCGAATTGCCTGCTTAATTCCCTGCCTATATGCTTACCTAATTGCCTGCCTAATTAACTGCCTAATTGCTTGCTTATTTGATTGTCTAATTGCCAGCCTAATTGCCTGCCTAATTCTCTGCCTTATTGCCTGCCTAATTGCCTGCATAATTGCCTGCCTAATTAACTGCCTAATTGCCTGCCTAATTAACTGCCTTATTGCCTGCCTAATTAACTGCCTTATTGCTTGCCTAATTGCCTGTCTTATTGCCAGCCTAATTGCCTTTCTTATTGCCTGCCTAATTTCCTGCCTAATTGCCTGCCTGCCTAATTGCCTGCCTGCCTAATTGCCTGCCTAATTTCCCGCTTAAAAGCCTGCATAATTGCCTGCCTAAATAACTGCCTAATTGACTGCCTAATTTACAATGTAATTTCTTGCATAATTAATTGCCTACTTGTCTGCCTAATTGCCTGCTTATTTGCCAACCTTATTAACTGCCTAATTGCCTGCCTAATTGCCTGCTTAAATGCCTGCCTAATTATTTGCATAATTGCCTGCCTAATTAACTGCCTAATTGCCTGCCTAATTCCTTGCCTGCCTAATTGACTTCATAATTGCCTGCCTTATTAACTGCCTAATTGCCTGCTAATGAACTGCCTATTTTCCTGCCTAATTTCCTGCCTTATTAACTGCCTAATTGCCTGCCTAATTAACAGCCTAATTGCCTGCCTATTTAACTGCCTAATTAACTGCCTAATTGCCTGCCTAATTATCTGCCTAATTGCCTGCCTTATTGTCTGCCTAATTGCTTGCCTAATTGTCTGCCGAATTACCTGCCTATTTGCCTGCCTAATTGCCTGCCTAATTATCTGCCTATTTGCCTACCTCATTAACTGCCTTACTGCCTGCCTAATTGCCTGCCTGCCTAAATGTCTGAATATTTGCCTGCCTAATTTCCTGCTCAATTGCCTGCCTAATTACTTGCCTAATTGCCTGCCTAATTAACTGCCTAATTACCTGCCTACTTGCCTGCCTAATTAACTGCCTAATTGCCTGCCTAATTAACTGCCTAAATGCCTGCCTAAAAGCCTGCCTAATTGCCTGCCTATTTAACTATCTAATTGCCTGCCTAATTGCTGCCTAATTGCTTGCCTAATTGCCTGCCTAATCAACTGCCTAATTGCCTGCCTAATTGCCTGCTTAATTGCAAGCCTAATTGCCTGCCTAATTACCTGCCAAATTGCTTGCCTGCCTAATTAACTGCTTAATTGTCTGCCTTATTACCTGCCTGCCTAATTGCCTGCCTGCTTAATGGCCTGCCAGCCTAATTGCCTGCCTAATTACCTGCAAAATAGCCTGCCTAATTAAGGGCCTAATTAACTGCCTAATTGCATGCCTAATTGCCAGCTTGCCTAATTACCTGCTTAATAGCCTGCCTAATTAGGGGCCTAATTAACTGCCTTATTGCCTGCCTAATTACATGCATAATTGCTTGCCTAATTGCTTGCCTGCCTAATTAACTGCCTAATTGCCTGGCTAATTAACTGCCTAATTGCCTGCCTGATTGCCTACTTAATTGCCTAATTGCCGGCCTAATTATCTACCTAATTGTGTACCTAATTGCTTGCCTAATTAACTGCCTAATTGCTTGCCTGTCCAATTGCCTGCCTAATTATCTGTTAAATTGCCTGCCTAATTAACTACCTAAATACCTGCATTATTGCCTGCCTATTTGCTTGCCTAATTAACTACTTTATTGCCTGCCTAATTGCCTGCTCTATTGCCTGCCTAACTAACTGCCTAATTGCCTCCCTAATTAACTGTCTAATTGCCTGCCTAATTAACTGCCTAATTTCCTGCCTAATTAACTGCCTAATTTCCTGCCTTATTGCCTGCCTAATTAACTGCCTAATTGCCTGCCTAATTTACAGCCTAATTGTCTGCCTATTTAACTGCCTAATTAATTGCCTAATTGCCTGCCTAATTATCTGCCTAATTGACTGCCTAATTGCCTGCCTAATTAACTGCATAATTAACTGCCTTACTGCCTGCCTAATTGCTTGCCTGCCTAATTGCCTACCTAATTGCCTGCCTTCCTGTCTAATTAACTGCCTAATTGCCTGCCTAATTGCTTGCCTAATTGTCTGCCGAATTACCTGCCTAATTGCCTGCCTATTTGCCTGCCTAACTAACTGCCTAATTGCCTGCCTAATCATCTGCCTAATTGCCTACCTAATTAACTGCCTTACTGCCTGCCTAATTGCATGCCTGCCTAATTACCTACCTAATTGCCTACCTAATTGCCTGCCATCCTGCCTAATTGCCTGCATTATTGCCTGCGTAATTGCCTGCCTAAATGCCTGCCTAATTAACTGCCTAATTGCTGCCTAATATTTGCCTAATTGCCTGCCTAATTAACTGCCTTACTGCCTATCTAATTGCTTGCTATCCTAATTGCTTACCTATTTGCTTGCCTTCCTGCCTATTTGCCTGCCTAATTGACTTTATAATTGCCTGCCTTAATAACTGCCTAATTACCTGCTTATTAACTGCTTAATTGCCCGCCTTATTGCCAGCCTAATTGCCTGCCTAATCGCCTGCCTAATTACCTGCCAAATTGCCTGCCAAATTACGTGCCAATTTGCCTGCTTACCCAATTAACTGCTTAAATGCATGCCTAATTGCCTGCCTGCCTAATTGCTTGCCTGCCTAATTGCCTACCTAATTGCCTGCCTATTTGAATTCATAATTGCCTGCCTTATTAACTGCCTAATTGCCTGCTTAATTAACTGCCTTATTGCCTGCTTAATTAACTGCCTAATTGCCTGCCTTATTGCCTACCTCATTAACTGCTTATTGCCTGCCTTATTAACTGCTTTATTAACTCCCTAATAACCTGCCTTATAGCCTGACTAATTGCCTGTCGAATTACATGCCAAAATTGCCTGCCTAATTAACTTCTTAATATATTGCCTTATTGCCTGCATAATTGCCTGCTCAATTAACTGCCTATTACCAGCCGAATTGCCTGCCTAATTGCCTGACTAATTAACTTCCTTTTAGCCTGCTTAATTGCCTGCTTAATTGCCTGCCTAATTGCCTGTCTAAATAATTGCCTAATTGCCTGCCTTATTATCTGCCTAATTGCTTGCATAATTAATTACCTAAATACCTACATTATTGCCTGCCTAATTGCTTGCCTAATTAACTACTTTATTGCCTGCATAATTGCCTGCTCTATTGCCTGCCTAATTAACTGCCTAATTGCCACCTAATTAACTGCCTAATTAACTGTCTAATTGCCTGCCTAATTAACTGCCTAATTACCTGCCTAATTAACTACCTAAAACCTGCATTATTGCCTGCCTAGTTGTTTGCCTAATTAACTACCTTATTGCCTGCCTAATTGCCTGCTCTATTGCCTGCTTAATAAACTGCCTAATTGCCACCTAATTAACTGCCTAATTAAGTGCCTAATTGCCTGCCTATTTAACTGCCTTATTTTCTGCCTAATTAACTGCCTAATTTCCTGCCTTATTGCCTGCCTAATTACCTGCCTAATTAACTGCCTAATTGCCTGCCTAGTTAACTGTTTAATTGCCTGCCTAATTAACAGCCTAATTGCCTGCCTATTTAACTGTCTAATTAACTGCCTTATTGGCAGCCTAATTATCTGCCTTATTGCCTGCCTAATTGCTTGCCTAATTTTCTGCCGAATTACCTGCCTAATTGCCTGCCTAATTGCCTGCCTAATTAACTGCCTAATTGCCTGCCTAATTAACTGCCTAATTGCCTGCCTAATTGCCTTTTTATTAACTGCCTAATTGAAACGCCTAATAAACTGCCTAATTTACTGCCTTATAGCCTTCCTAATTGCCTGCCTGCCTAAATAACTTCCTGCCTAATTGCTTTCCTTATTGCTTGCCTAATTAACTGCCTAATTGCCTCCTTAATTGCCTGCCTTATTGCCTGCTTTATTAACTGCCTAATTAACTGCCTGCCTAATTTCCTGCCAGCCTAATTGCCTGCCTAATTTCCTGCCTATTTTAGTGCATAATTTACTGCCTAATTGCCTGCCTAATTGCCTGCCTAATTGCCTGCCTAATTAACTGCATAAATGCCTGCCTAATGATCTGCCTAATTGCCTGCCTTATTGTCTGCCTAATTGCTTGCCTAATTGTCTGCCGAATTACCTGCCTATTTGCCTGCTTAATTGCCTGCCTAATTATCTGCCTATTTGCCTACCTAATTAACTGCTTAATTGCCTGCCTAATAGCTTGTCTACCTAATTGCCTAAAATACATACCACAACCCACAATCCACATACAACAAGCTTTGTACACCAAACTACGAATTGCAAACTGCAAAATTTAAATTACAAAAAGAAAACTGGAAATTGCAATTCGCAATCCGCAAATCCCAAACGGCAATTCGCAAACTGCGAACTGCGAACATCACACTGCTAACTAACTGCAAACCGAAATCGTAAACCACAAACTTCAAACAGCAAACTGCGAACGGCAAACTTCGAACTGCCAACTGCAAACTGCGATATTTAAACTGCGAACTGAAACCAGCGAACTGTGAACCGCGATTTTAAAACTGCGAACTGCGAACTACAAACGGCTAACTGCAAACTGCGAACTGAAACCAGCAAACTGTGAACCGCGATATTAAAACTGCGAACTGCGAACTGCGAACTACAAACGGCTAACTGCAAACAAAAACCTGCAAACAGCGAACTACAAAATGCTGACAATTACCGGCGAACTGCCAAATACAAATTGCTACCTGCAAACCGCAAACTACAAACCGTACTACAAAGTAATAACTGCAAATTGCAAACTGACAACTGCAACTGCAAACTGCGAACTGCAATCTACGAAATGCATACCTACTAACTGCGAACAGCAAACTCCGAACTGCACACTGCAAACTGCGAACTACAAACTTATGACTGTAACATGTGAACTGCAAACTGCGAACGGCAAACTGTGAAGTGCAAACTGCGAACTGCGAACAGCGAATAACGAGCTGCAATTCCCAAACTGTAAAACTTCAAACTGCAAACCACCAAATGCTTATTTGAGAACTGCGAACTGCATACTGCGAAATGAAAAACTGCAAACTGCAAATGCGAACTGCAAACGGCAATCTGCAAACCACAAACCTAAAACCGCAAACCGAACACCGTAATCCGCAAAGGGCAATTTGCGATTTGCAAACAGCAAACTTCAAACAACGACTTAAACTGCGAACTACAAACTGCCAATTGCAAAATGAAAACTGTGAACTGCAAACAGCGAACCGCAAACCACTAACCTCAAAGATTTGCGAATTGCGAACAGCGAAATGCAAAAGGCGAACTGCAAACTGCAAATGCAAACCGCAAACTGAAAACCGTATGCGGAAGTTTGGGATCTGCGAACTGCGAACTGTTAACCTCAAACTGCGAACTGAGAAATGGGAACTTCAAACTGCGAACAGCAAACGGCAATCCGCAAACCAAAAATCAAAAACCATTTTCCGCAAACTACGACCTGCAAACTGCAAACCGCCTAATGCCAACTACAAACCGCAAAACGCAAACCGAAAACTGAAAACTGGTAATTTCAAACTGCGAACTGCAAACTGTGAACTCTAAACGACTGCAATGTGCAAATTGCAAACTGTAAAATTCAAACTACAAACTGCATATTGCGAACTGTAAACTGATTAAAGCAAACTGCCAACTGCAAACCACAAAACTAAAACCGCAATCCGCAAACTGCATACCGAAAAACGCTAAGGCGATAGATGACGTCGAACAGCGAACTGTAAACGGCGAACTCAAAACTACAAACTGCAAACTGCAAATGCGAACAGCAATCCGCAAAGCACAAAATTTAAACAGCAAACTACAAACTGCAAATCCCAACTGCGAACTACAAACTGCATAAAGCGAACCTACGAACTCTGAGGAGTAAACTGCGAATTGCAAACTGAGAACTGCGAACAGAAAACTGTGAACTGCAAACTGAGAACTACGCACTGCTAACTGCAAACTTTGAACTGCGAACTAACAATTGCGAACTGCAAACTGCGATTCGTAAACCGCAAACCGACATCCGCAAACCACAAACTTCAAACAGCAAACTGCTAACTGTGAACTGCAAACTGTGAACTCTAAACTGCGACCTACAAACTACTGCAAACTGCAATTGCGAACAGCAAACCGCAAACGCAAAGCACAAAATTCAAACAGCAAATTGCTAACTGCAAATTGAAAACTGTAAACTGCAACACGTAAACCACATACCGCAAACTCGAACAAAAAACTGAAAACTGCAAACGCAAACCGCAAAATGGAAACCGCAATAAACAATTTGCATACTGCGATATACGAACTTGCGAAAAACGAACTGAAAATGAGAAATGCGAAATGCGAACTGCAAACTGCAAAAAGCGAACTGCAAACCGCAGACCGCAAACCACAAACCGTAAACTACACAGTAATAACTGCAAACTGCATACTGACAACTGCAACTGCAAATTGCGATCTGCAAACTGCAAACATTAAACTCCTAACTGCTAACTGCAAACTGCAACTGAAATGTGCGAACGGAAAACTGCGAAATTCATATCTACTAACAGCCAAAACAAACTCCGAACTGCACACTGCAAACTGCGAACTGCAACCTGCAAACTACAAACTTTTGACGGTTACATGAGAACTGCAAACTGCGAACTGCAAAATGCGAAGTGCAAACTGAAAACTGCGAACAGCGAACTACAAGCTGCAAACCGCAAAAAGTAAAACTGCAAATTGCAAACTACAAAAACGCCAAATGCGTATTTGCGCACTGCGAATTGCAAGCTGCGAACTGAAAAACTGCTAACTTCATACTACGAACTGCAAATGCGAACTGAAAACGGAAATCAGCAAACCACAAACCATAAACCACAAACCGAAAACCGAAATCCGCAAACGACAATTTGCGATTTGCGAACTGCGAACTTCAAACTGCAAATGAAACTGCAAACCGCAAAACGCAATTCGCATACCATATACATTCTAACGCAAACTGCGATATGCGAACTAATTAATTGCCTAATTGCCTGCCTTTTTCCTTAATTTCCTGCCTGCCTAATTGCTTGCCTAATTGCCTGCTTAATTAACTGCCTAATTGCCTGCCTAATTAACTGCCTAATTGCCTGCCTAATTAACTGCCTAATTGCCTGCCTATTTAACTGCCTAATTAACTGCCTAATTGCCTGCCTTATTATCTGCCTAATTGCCTGCCTTATTGTCTGCCTAATTGCTTGCCTAATTGTCTGCCGAATTACCTGCCTATTTGCCTGCCTAATTGCCTGCCTAATTATCTGCCTATTTGCCTACCTCATTAACTGCCTAAATGCCTGCCTAATTGCTTGTCTACCTAATTGCCTGAAATACATACCACAACCCACAATCCACATACCACAAGCTTTGTACACCGAACTGCGAATTGCAAACTGCAAAATTGAAATTACAAAAAGAAAATTGGAAATTGCAATTCGCAATCCGCAAATCGCAAACGGCAATTCGCAAACTGCGAACTGCGAACATCACACTGCTAACTAACTGCAAACCCAAATCGTAAACCACAAACTTCAAACAGCAAACTGCGAACGGCAAACTTCGAACTGCCAACTGCAAACTGCGATATTTAAACTGCGAACTGAAACCAGCGAACTGTGAACCGCGATTTTAAAACTGCGAACTGCGAACTACAAACGGCTAACTGCAAACTGCGAACTGAAACCAGCAAACTGTGAACCGCGATATTAAAACTGCGAACTGCGAACTGCGAACTACAAACGGCTAACTGCAAACAAAAACCTGCAAACAGCGAACTACAAAATGCTGACAATTACCGGCGAACTGCCAAATACAAGTTGCTACCTGCAAACCGCAAACTACAAACCGTACTACAAAGTAATAACTGCAAACTGCAAACTGACAACTGCAACTGCAAACTGCGAACAGCAATCTGCGAAATGCATACCTACTAACTGCGAACAGCAAACTCCGAACTGCACACTGCAAACTGCGAACTACAAACTTATGACTGTAACATGTGAACTGCAAACTGCGAACGGCAAACTGTGAAGTGCAAACTGCGAACTGCAAACAGCAAATTACGAGCTGCAATTCCCAAACTGTAAAACTTCAAACTGCAAACCACCAAATGCTTATTTGAGAACTGCGAACTGCATACTGCGAAATGAAAAACTGCGAACTGCAAATGCGAACTGCAAACGGCAATCCGCAAACCGCAAACCTAAAACCGCAAACCGAACACCGTAATCCGCAAAGGGCAATTTGCGATTTGCGAACAGCAAACTTCAAACAACGACTTAAACTGCGAACTGCAAACTGCCAATTGCAAAATGAAAACTGTGAACTGCAAACAGCGAACCGCAAACCACTAACCTCAAAGATTTGCGAATTGCGAACAGCGAAATGCAAAAGGCGAACTGCAAACTGCAAATGCAAACCGCAAACTGAAAACCGTATGCGGAAGTTTGGGATCTGCGAACTGCGAACTGTTAGTCACAAACTGCGAACTGAGAAATGGGAACTTCAAACTGCGAACAGCAAACGGCAATCCGCAAACCAAAAATCAAAAACCATTTTCCGCAAACTACGAACTGCAAACTACAAACTGCTTAATGCCAACTACAAACCGCAAAACGCAAACCGAAAACTGAAAACTGGTAATTTCAAACTGCGAACTGCAAACTGTAAACTCTAAACTGCGACCTGCAATGTGCAAATTGCAAACTGTAAAATTCAAACTACAAACTGCATATTGCGAACTGCAAACTGATTAAAGCAAACTGCCAACTGCAAACCACAAAACTAAAACCGCAATCCGCAAACTGCAGACCGAAAAACGCAAACGGCGATAGATGACGTCGAACAGCGAACTGTAAACGGCGAACTGCAAAACTACAAACTGCAAACTGCAAATGAGAACAGCAATCCGCAAACGCAAAGCACAAAATTCAAACAGCAAATTGCTAACTGCAAATTGAAAACTGTAAACTGCAAACTAAGAACTACTATCTGCGAACTGCGAACAGCAAATATCAAAATGAAAACTACAACTGCAACACGTAAACCACATACCGCAAACTCGAACAAAAAACTGAAAACTGCCTGCCTAATTAACTACCTAATTGCCACCTAATTAACTGCCTAATTAACAGTTTGCAAACTGCGATATACGAACTTGCGAAAAACGAACTGAAAAATGAGAAATGCGAAATGCGAACTGCAAACTGCAAAAAGCGAACTGCAAACCGCAAACCGCAGACCGCAAACCACAAACCGTAAACTACACAGTAATAACTGCAAACTGCATACTGACAACTGCAACTGCAAATTGCGATCTGCAAACTGCAAACATTAAACTCCTAACTGCTAACTGCAAACTGCAACTGAAATGTGCGAACGGAAAACTGCGAAATTCATATCTACTAACAGCCAAAACAAACTCCGAACTGCACACTGCAAACTGCGAACTGCAACCTGCAAACTACAAACTTTTGACGGTTACATGAGAACTGCAAACTGCGAACTGCAAAATGCGAAGTGCAAACTGCGAACTGCGAACAGCGAACTACAAGCTGCAAACCGCAAAAAGTAAAACTGCAAATTGCAAACTACAAAAACGCCAAATGCGTATTTGCGCACTGCGAATTGCAAGCTGCGAACTGAAAAACTGCTAACTTCATACTACGAACTGCAAATGCGAACTGAAAACGGCAATCAGCAAACCACAAACCATAAACCACAAACCGAAAACCGAAATCCGCAAACGACAATTGGCGATTTGCGAACTGCGAACTTCAAACTGCAAATGAAACTGCAACCGCAAAACGCAATTCGCATACCATATACATTCTAACGCAAACTGCGATATGCGAACTAATTAATTGCCTAATTGCCTGCCTTTTTCCTTAATTTCCTGCCTGCCTAATTGCTTGCCTAATTGCCTGCTTATTTAACTGCCTAATTGCCTGCCTAATTAACTGCCTAATTAACTGCCTAATTGCCTGACTAATTTCCTGCCAAATAAACTGCCTAATTGCTTGCTTAATTGCTTGTCTAATTGCCAGCCTAATTGCCTGCCTAATTCTCTGCCTTACTGCCTGCCAAAATGCCTGCCTGCCTAAATGCCTGCATAATTGCCTGCATAATTTCCTGCTCAATTGCCTGCCTAATTACCTGCCTAACTGCCTGCCTATTTGCCTGCCTGATTGCCTGCCTAATTGCCTGCCACTTATCTTCCTAATTCCTGCCTAATTGCCTACCTGCCTAATTGCCTGCCTGCCAAATTGCCTGCCTAATTGCCTGTTTAATTAACTGACTAATTGCAAAGCCTAATAAACTGCCTAATTAACTGCCTTATAGCCTTCCTAATTGCCTGCCTGCCTAAGTAAATTCCTGCCTAATTGCTTTCCTTATTGCTTGCCTAATTAGCTGCCTGATTGCCTCCTTAATTGCCTGCCTAATTGCCTTACTAATTAACTGCCTTACTGCCTGCCTAATTGCCTGCCAGCCTAATTGCCTGCCTGCCTAATTTCCTGTCTATTTTAGTGCCTTTTTGCCTGCCGAATTTACTGCCTAATTGCCTGCCTAATTGCCAGCCTAATTGCCTGCCTAATTAAATGCTTAATTAACTGCCTAATAAACTGTCTAATTGCCTGCCTAATTAACTGCCTAATTTCCTGCCTAATTAACTGCCTAATTTCCTGCATTATTGCCTGCCTAGTTGCTTGCCTAATTAACTACCTTATTGCCTGCCTAATTGCCTGCTCTATTGCCTGCCGATTAACTGCCTAATTGCCACCTAATTAACTGCCTAATTAACTGTATAATTGCCTGCCTAATTAACTGCCTAATTTCCTGCCTTATTGCCTGCCTAATTGCCTGCCTAATAATTTTGTCTAATTGCCAGCCTAATTAACTGCCTAATTTCCTGCCTAATTAGCTCCCTAATTTCCTGCCTTATTGCCTGCCTATTTGCCTGCCTAATTAACTGCCTAATTGCCTGCCTAATTGCCTGCCAAATTGCCTGCCTAATTAACTGCCTAATTGCCTGCCTAATTCTCTGCCTTACTGCCTGCCTAATTGCCTGCCTGCCTAAATGCCTGAATATTTGCCTGCCTAATTTCCTGCTCAATTGCCTGCCTAATTACTTGCCTAATTGCCTGCCTAATTAACTGCCTAATTACCTGCCTACTTGACTGCCTAATTAACTGCCTAATTGCCTGCCTAATTAACTGCCTAAATGCCTGCCTAAAAGCCTGCCTAATTGCCAGCCTATTTAACTATCTAATTGATTACCTAATTGCTGCCTAATTGCTTGCCTAATTGCCTGCCTAATCAACTGCCTAATTGCCTTCCTAATTGCCTTTTTAATTGCATGCCTAATTGCCTGCCTAATTACCTGCCAAATTGCTTGCCTGCCTAATTAACTGCTTAATTGTCTGCCTTATTACCTGCCTGCCTAATTGCCAGCCTGCTTAATGGCCTGCCAGCCTATTTGCCTGCCTGCCTAATTTCCTGCCAACATTCCTGCCTAATTGCCTGCCTAATTTACTGCCTAATTGCCTGCCTCATTGCCTGCCTAATTGTCAGCCTAATTGCTTGCCTAATCACCTACCTAATTGCGTGCCTAATTACCTGCCTACTTGCCTGCCTAATTAACTGCCTAATTGCCTGTCTAATTAACTGCCTAATAGCCTTCCTAATTGCCTGACTAATTACCTGCCAAATTGCCTGCTTGCCTAATGAATTGCTTAATTGCCTGCCTAATTGCCTGCCTGCCTAATTACCTGCTTAATAGCCTGCCTAATTAGGGGCCTAATTAACTGCCTAATTGCCTGCCTAATTGCCAGCCTGCCTAATTACCTGCTTAATAGCCTGCCTAATTAGGGGCCTAATTATCTGCCTTATTGCCTGCCTAATTACCTGCATAATTGCTTGCCTAATTGCTTGCCTGCCTAATTGCCTGCCTAATTAACTGCCTAATTGCCTGCCTAATTGCCTGCCTGATTGCCTACTTAATTGCCTGCCTAATTAACTGCCTAATTGCCTGCCTAATTATTTGTCTAATCAACTGCCTAACTGCCTGCCTAATTGTCTACCTAATTGCTTGCCTAATTGCCTGTCCAATTGCCTGCCTAATTATCTGTTTAATTTCTTGCCTAATTGTCTTTCGAATTACCTGCCTAATTGCCTGCCTATTTGCCTGCCTAACTAACTGCCTAATTGCCTGCCTAATTATCTGCCTAATTGCCTACCTAATTAACTGCCTTTCTGCCTGCCTAATTGCTTCTCTGCCTAATTGCCTACCTAATTGCCTGCCTTCCTGCCTAATTGCCTGCATTATTGCCTGCGTAATTGCCTGCCTAAATGCCTGCCTAATTGCCTGCCTAATATTTGCCTAATTGCCTGCCTAATTAACTGCCTTACTGCCTATCTAATTGCTTGCTTTCCTAATTGCTTACTCTTTTGCTTGCCTTCCTGCCTATTTGCCTGCCTAATTGACTTTATAATTGCCTGCCTTAATAACTGCCTAATTACCTGCTTAATTAACTGCTTATTTGCCCGCCTAATTGCCAGCCTAATTGCCTGCCTAATCGCCTGCCTAATTGCCTGCCAAATTACGTGCCAATTTGCCTGCTTACCCAATTAACTGCTTAAATGCATGCCTAATTGCCTGCCTGCCTAATTGCTTGCCTGCCTAATTGCCTACCTAATTGCCTGCCTATTTGAATTCATAATTGCCTGCCTTATTAACTGCCTAATTGCCTGCTTAATTAACTGCCTTATTGCCTGCTAAATTAACTGCCTAATTGCCTGCCTTATTGCCTGCCTCATTACCTGCCTAATTGCCTGCCTTATTAACTGCTTTATTAACTGCCGAATTACCTGCCAAATTGCCTGCCTAATTAACTGCTTAATATATTGCCTTATTGCCTGCATAATTGCCTGCTCAATTAACTGCCTATTACCAGCCGAATTTCCTGCCTAATTGCCTGACTAATTAACTTCCTTAAAGCCTGCTTAATTGCCTGCTTAATTGCCTGCATAATTGCCTGCCTAAATAATTGCCTAATTGCCTGCCTTATTATCTGCCTAATTGCCTGCATAATTAACTACCTAAATACCTACATTATTGCCTGCCTAGTTGCTTGCCTAATTAACTACCTTATTGCCTGCCTAATTGCCTGCTCTATTGCCTTATTAATAAACTGCCTAATTGCCACCTAATTAACTGCCTAATTAACTGCCTAATTGCCTGCCTATTTAACTGTCTTATTTCCTGCCTAATTAACTGCCTAATTTCCTGCCTTATTGCCTGCCTAATTGCCTGCCTAATTAACTGCCGAATTACCTGCCTAACTGCCTGCCTAATTGCATGCCTAATTAACTGCCTAAATGCCTGCCTAATTAACTGCCTAATTGCCTTCCTAATTGCCTGCCCAATAAACTGCCTAATTGCCTGCATATTTGCCTGCCTAATTGCCTGCCTAATTAACTGCCTAATTGCCTGCCTAATTGCCTGCCTAAATGCCTGCCAAATTGCCTGCTTGCCTAATTAACTGCTTAATTGCCTGCCTAATTGCCTGCCTAATTACCTGCTTAATAGCATGCCTAATTTACTGCCTAATTGCCTGCCTAATTAACTGCCTAATTGCCTGCCTAATTGCCTGCTTAATTAACTGGCTAATTGCCTGCCTAATCAACTGCCTAATTTCCTGCCTAATTGCCTGTTTAATTGCCTGCCTAATTAACTGCCTAATTGCCTGCCTAATTGCCTGCCTAATTAACTGCCTAATTGCCTGCCTAATTATCTGCCTAATTGCTTGCCAAATTGATGTGTCCAATTGCCTGCCTAATTATCTCCCTAATTGCCTGCCTGATTAACTACCTAATTGCCTGCCTAATTGCCTGCATAATTCTTTGCCTAATTAACTGCCTTATTGCCTGCCTAATTGCCTGCCTAATTGCCTGCCTAATTAACTGCCTAACTGCCTGCCTAATTAACTGCCTAATTAAGTGCCTAATTGCCTGCCTAATTAACTGCCTAATTGCTTGCCTAATTGCCAGCCTAATTGCCTGCCTAATTCTCTGCCTTACTGCCTGCCAAATTGCCTGCCTGCCTAAATGCCTGCATAATTGCCTGCCTAATTTCCTGCTCAATTGCCTGCCTAATTACCTGCCTAACTGCCTGCCTATTTGCCTGCCTGATTGCCTGCCTAATTGCCTGCCACTTATCTGCCTAATTCCTGCCTAATTGTCTGCCTAATTGCCTGTTTAATTAACTGCCTAATTGCAACGCCTAATAAACTGCCTAATTTACTGCCTTATAGCCTTCCTAATAGCCTGCCTAAGTAACTTCCAGCCTAATTGCTTTCCTTATTGCTTGCTTAATTAACTGTATAATTGCCTCCTTAATTGCCTGCCATATTAACTGCCTAATTGCTTGCCTTATTAACTACCTAATTGCGTGCATAATTACCTACCTAATTAACTGTGCCTAATTGCCTGCCTAATTAACTGCCTAATTGCCTGCCTAATTGCCTGCCTAAATGCCTGCCAAATTGCCTGCTAGCCTAATTAACTGCTTAATTGCCTGCCTAATTGCCTGCCTAATTGCCTGCCTAATTGCCTGCCTAATTAACTGCCTAATTGCCTGCCTAATTGCCTGCCTAATTAACTGGCTAATTGCCTGCTTAATCAAATGCCTAATTTCCTGCCTAATTGCCTGCCTAATTAACTGCCTAATTGCCTGCCTAATTGCCTGACTAATTAACTGCCTAATTGCCTGCCTAATTATCTGCCTAATTGCTTGCCTAATTGATGTGTCCAATTGCCTGCCTAATTATCTCCCTAATTGCCTGCCTGATTAACTACCTAATTGCCTGCCTAATTGCCTGCATGATTCTTTGCCTAATTAACTGCCTTATTGCCTGCCTAATTGCCTGCCTAATTAACTGCCTAACTGCCTGCCTAATTAACTGCCTAATTAAGTGCCTAATTGCCTGCCTTATTTACTGCTTAATTTCCTGCTTTATTGCCTGCCTAATTGCCTGACTTATTAACTGCCTAATTGCCTGCCTAATTAACTGCCTAATTGCCTGCCTAAATAACTGCCTAATTGCCTGCCTAATTATCTGCCTAATTGCCTGCCTAATTGCTTGCCTAATTGTCTGCCTTATTACCTGCCGAATTGCCTGCATACCTTATAAACTGCTTAATTGCATTCCTAATTGCCTGCCTGCCTAATTGCTTCTTTAATTAACTGCTTAATTGCCTGCTTAATTACTTGCCTAATTGCCTGAAAAATAAACTGCCTAATTGACTGCCAAATAGCTTGCCTAATTGCCTGCCTTATTGCCTGCCTGCCTGCCTAAATGCCTGTTCAATTGCCTTCCTAATTTCCTGCCTTATTAACTGCTTAATTGCCTGCTTAATTAACTGGCTAATTGACTGCCGAATTGCCTGCTTAATTCCCTGCCTATATGCTTACCTAATTGCCTGCCTAATTAACTGCCTAATTGCTTGCTTATTTGATTGTCTAATTGCCAGCCTAATTGCCTGCCTAATTCTCTGCCTTATTGCCTGCCTAATTGCCTGCATAATTGCCTGCCTAATTAACTGCCTAATTGCCTGCCTAATTAACTGCCTTATTGCCTGCCTAATTAACTGCCTTATTGCTTGCCTAATTGCCTGTCTTATTGCCAGCCTAATTGCCTTTCTTATTGCCTGCCTAATTTCCTGCCTAATTGCCTGCCTGCCTAATTGCCTGCCTGCCTAATTGCCTGCCTGCCTAATTGCCTGCCTAATTTCCCGCTTAAAAGCCTGCATAATTGCCTGCCTAAATAACTGCCTAATTGACTGCCTAATTTACAATGTAATTTCTTGCATAATTAATTGCCTACTTGTCTGCCTAATTGCCTGCTTATTTGCCAACCTTATTAACTGCCTAATTGCCTGCCTAATTGCCTGCCTAATTGCCTGCTTAAATGCCTGCCTAATTATTTGCATAATTGCCTGCCTAATTAACTGCCTAATTGCCTGCCTAATTCCTTGCCTGCCTAATTGACTTCATAATTGCCTGCCTTATTAACTGCCTAATTGCCTGCTAATGAACTGCCTATTTTCCTGCCTAATTTCCTGCCTTATTAACTGCCTAATTGCCTGCCTAATTAACAGCCTAATTGCCTGCCTATTTAACTGCCTAATTAACTGCCTAATTGCCTGCCTAATTATCTGCCTAATTGCCTGCCTTATTGTCTGCCTAATTGCTTGCCTAATTGTCTGCCGAATTACCTGCCTATTTGCCTGCCTAATTGCCTGCCTAATTATCTGCCTATTTGCCTACCTCATTAACTGCCTTACTGCCTGCCTAATTGCCTGCCTGCCTAAATGCCTGAATATTTGCCTGCCTAATTTCCTGCTCAATTGCCTGCCTAATTACTTGCCTAATTGCCTGCCTAATTAACTGCCTAATTACCTGCCTACTTGCCTGCCTAATTAACTGCCTAATTGCCTGCCTAATTAACTGCCTAAATGCCTGCCTAAAAGCCTGCCTAATTGCCTGCCTATTTAACTATCTAATTGCCTGCCTAATTGCTGCCTAATTGCTTGCCTAATTGCCTGCCTAATCAACTGCCTAATTGCCTGCCTAATTGCCTGCTTAATTGCAAGCCTAATTGCCTGCCTAATTACCTGCCAAATTGCTTGCCTGCCTAATTAACTGCTTAATTGTCTGCCTTATTACCTGCCTGCCTAATTGCCTGCCTGCTTAATGGCCTGCCAGCCTAATTGCCTGCCTAATTTCCTGCGAACATTCCTGCGTAATTGCCTGCCTAATTTACTGCCTAATTGCCTGCCTCATTGCCTGCCTAATTGTCTGCCTAATTGCTTGCCTAATCACCTACCTAATTGTTTGCCTAATTACCTGCCTACTTGCCTGACTAATTAACTGCCTAATTGCCTATCTAATTAACTGCCTAATTGCCTATCTAATTAACTGCCTAATAGCCTTCCTAATTGCCTGACTAATTACCTGCCAAATTGCCTGCTTGCCTAATGAATTGCTATATTGCCTGCCTGCCTAATTACCTGCAAAATAGCCTGCCTAATTAAGGGCCTAATTAACTGCCTAATTGCATGCCTAATTGCCAGCCTGCCTAATTACCTGCTTAATAGCCTGCCTAATTAGGGGCCTAATTAACTGCCTTATTGCCTGCCTAATTACATGCATAATTGCTTGCCTAATTGCTTGCCTGCCTAATTGCCTGCCTAATTAACTGCCTAATTGCCTGGCTAATTAACTGCCTAATTGCCTGCCTGATTGCCTACTTAATTGCCTAATTGCCGGCCTAATTATCTACCTAATTGTGTACCTAATTGCTTGCCTAATTAACTGCCTAATTGCTTGCCTGTCCAATTGCCTGCCTAATTATCTGTTAAATTGCCTGCCTAATTAACTACCTAAATACCTGCATTATTGCCTGCCTATTTGCTTGCCTAATTAACTACTTTATTGCCTGCCTAATTGCCTGCTCTATTGCCTGCCTAACTAACTGCCTAATTGCCTCCCTAATTAACTGTCTAATTGCCTGCCTAATTAACTGCCTAATTTCCTGCCTAATTAACTGCCTAATTTCCTGCCTTATTGCCTGCCTAATTAACTGCCTAATTGCCTGCCTAATTTACAGCCTAATTGCCTGCCTATTTAACTGCCTAATTAATTGCCTAATTGCCTGCCTAATTATCTGCCTAATTGACTGCCTAATTGCCTGCCTAATTAACTGCATAATTAACTGCCTTACTGCCTGCCTAATTGCTTGCCTGCCTAATTGCCTACCTAATTGCCTGCCTTCCTGTCTAATTAACTGCCTAATTGCCTGCCTAATTGCTTGCCTAATTGTCTGCCGAATTACCTGCCTAATTGCCTGCCTATTTGCCTGCCTAACTAACTGCCTAATTGCCTGCCTAATCATCTGCCTAATTGCCTACCTAATTAACTGCCTTACTGCCTGCCTAATTGCATGCCTGCCTAATTACCTACCTAATTGCCTACCTAATTGCCTGCCATCCTGCCTAATTGCCTGCATTATTGCCTGCGTAATTGCCTGCCTAAATGCCTGCCTAATTAACTGCCTAATTGCTGCCTAATATTTGCCTAATTGCCTGCCTAATTAACTGCCTTACTGCCTATCTAATTGCTTGCTATCCTAATTGCTTACCTATTTGCTTGCCTTCCTGCCTATTTGCCTGCCTAATTGACTTTATAATTGCCTGCCTTAATAACTGCCTAATTACCTGCTTATTAACTGCTTAATTGCCCGCCTTATTGCCAGCCTAATTGCCTGCCTAATCGCCTGCCTAATTACCTGCCAAATTGCCTGCCAAATTACGTGCCAATTTGCCTGCTTACCCAATTAACTGCTTAAATGCATGCCTAATTGCCTGCCTGCCTAATTGCTTGCCTGCCTAATTGCCTACCTAATTGCCTGCCTATTTGAATTCATAATTGCCTGCCTTATTAACTGCCTAATTGCCTGCTTAATTAACTGCCTTATTGCCTGCTTAATTAACTGCCTAATTGCCTGCCTTATTGCCTACCTCATTAACTGCTTATTGCCTGCCTTATTAACTGCTTTATTAACTCCCTAATAACCTGCCTTATAGCCTGACTAATTGCCTGTCGAATTACATGCCAAAATTGCCTGCCTAATTAACTTCTTAATATATTGCCTTATTGCCTGCATAATTGCCTGCTCAATTAACTGCCTATTACCAGCCGAATTGCCTGCCTAATTGCCTGACTAATTAACTTCCTTTTAGCCTGCTTAATTGCCTGCTTAATTGCCTGCCTAATTGCCTGCCTAAATAATTGCCTAATTGCCTGCCTTATTATCTGCCTAATTGCCTGCATAATTAATTACCTAAATACCTACATTATTGCCTGCCTAATTGCTTGCCTAATTAACTACTTTATTGCCTGCATAATTGCCTGCTCTATTGCCTGCCTAATTAACTGCCTAATTGCCACCTAATTAACTGCCTAATTAACTGTCTAATTGCCTGCCTAATTAACTGCCTAATTACCTGCCTAATTAACTACCTAAAACCTGCATTATTGCCTGCCTAGTTGTTTGCCTAATTAACTACCTTATTGCCTGCCTAATTGCCTGCTCTATTGCCTGCTTAATAAACTGCCTAATTGCCACCTAATTAACTGCCTAATTAAGTGCCTAATTGCCTGCCTATTTAACTGCCTTATTTTCTGCCTAATTAACTGCCTAATTTCCTGCCTTATTGCCTGCCTAATTACCTGCCTAATTAACTGCCTAATTGCCTGCCTAGTTAACTGTTTAATTGCCTGCCTAATTAACAGCCTAATTGCCTGCCTATTTAACTGTCTAATTAACTGCCTTATTGGCAGCCTAATTATCTGCCTTATTGCCTGCCTAATTGCTTGCCTAATTTTCTGCCGAATTACCTGCCTAATTGCCTGCCTAATTGCCTGCCTAATTAACTGCCTAATTGCCTGCCTAATTAACTGCCTAATTGCCTGCCTAATTGCCTTTTTATTAACTGCCTAATTGAAACGCCTAATAAACTGCCTAATTTACTGCCTTATAGCCTTCCTAATTGCCTGCCTGCCTAAATAACTTCCTGCCTAATTGCTTTCCTTATTGCTTGCCTAATTAACTGCCTAATTGCCTCCTTAATTGCCTGCCTTATTGCCTGCTTTATTAACTGCCTAATTAACTGCCTGCCTAATTTCCTGCCAGCCTAATTGCCTGCCTAATTTCCTGCCTATTTTAGTGCATAATTTACTGCCTAATTGCCTGCCTAATTGCCTGCCTAATTGCCTGCCTAATTAACTGCATAAATGCCTGCCTAATGATCTGCCTAATTGCCTGCCTTATTGTCTGCCTAATTGCTTGCCTAATTGTCTGCCGAATTACCTGCCTATTTGCCTGCTTAATTGCCTGCCTAATTATCTGCCTATTTGCCTACCTAATTAACTGCTTAATTGCCTGCCTAATAGCTTGTCTACCTAATTGCCTAAAATACATACCACAACCCACAGTCCACATACAACAAGCTTTGTACACCAAACTACGAATTGCAAACTGCAAAATTTAAATTACAAAAAGAAAACTGGAAATTGCAATTCGCAATCCGCAAATCCCAAACGGCAATTCGCAAACTGCGAACTGCGAACATCACACTGCTAACTAACTGCAAACCGAAATCGTAAACCACAAACTTCAAACAGCAAACTGCGAACGGCAAACTTCGAACTGCCAACTGCAAACTGCGATATTTAAACTGCGAACTGAAACCAGCGAACTGTGAACCGCGATTTTAAAACTGCGAACTGCGAACTACAAACGGCTAACTGCAAACTGCGAACTGAAACCAGCAAACTGTGAACCGCGATATTAAAACTGCGAACTGCGAACTGCGAACTACAAACGGCTAACTGCAAACAAAAACCTGCAAACAGCGAACTACAAAATGCTGACAATTACCGGCGAACTGCCAAATACAAATTGCTACCTGCAAACCGCAAACTACAAACCGTACTACAAAGTAATAACTGCAAATTGCAATCTGACAACTGCAACTGCAAACTGCGAACTGCAATCTACGAAATGCATACCTACTAACTGCGAACAGCAAACTCCGAACTGCACACTGCAAACTGCGAACTACAAACTTATGACTGTAACATGTGAACTGCAAACTGCGAACGGCAAACTGTGAAGTGCAAACTGCGAACTGCGAACAGCGAATAAGGAGCTGCAATTCCCAAACTGTAAAACTTCAAACTGCAAACCACCAAATGCTTATTTGAGAACTGCGAACTGCATACTGCGAAATGAAAAACTGCAAACTGCAAATGCGAACTGCAAACGGCAATCTGCAAACCACAAACCTAAAACCGCAAACCGAACACCGTAATCCGCAAAGGGCAATTTGCGATTTGCAAACAGCAAACTTCAAACAACGACTTAAACTGCGAACTACAAACTGCCAATTGCAAAATGAAAACTGTGAACTGCAAACAGCGAACCGCAAACCACTAACCTCAAAGATTTGCGAATTGCGAACAGCGAAATGCAAAAGGCGAACTGCAAACTGCAAATGCAAACCGCAAACTGAAAACCGTATGCGGAAGTTTGGGATCTGCGAACTGCGAACTGTTAACCTCAAACTGCGAACTGAGAAATGGGAACTTCAAACTGCGAACAGCAAACGGCAATCCGCAAACCAAAAATCAAAAACCATTTTCCGCAAACTACGACCTGCAAACTGCAAACCGCCTAATGCCAACTACAAACCGCAAAACGCAAACCGAAAACTGAAAACTGGTAATTTCAAACTGCGAACTGCAAACTGTGAACTCTAAACGACTGCAATGTGCAAATTGCAAACTGTAAAATTCAAACTACAAACTGCATATTGCGAACTGTAAACTGATTAAAGCAAACTGCCAACTGCAAACCACAAAACTAAAACCGCAATCCGCAAACTGCATACCGAAAAACGCTAAGGCGATAGATGACGTCGAACAGCGAACTGTAAACGGCGAACTCAAAACTACAAACTGCAAACTGCAAATGCGAACAGCAATCCGCAAAGCACAAAATTTAAACAGCAAACTACAAACTGCAAATCCCAACTGCGAACTACAAACTGCATAAAGCGAACCTACGAACTCTGAGGAGTAAACTGCGAATTGCAAACTGAGAACTGCGAACAGAAAACTGTGAACTGCAAACTGAGAACTACGCACTGCTAACTGCAAACTTTGAACTGCGAACTAACAATTGCGAACTGCAAACTGCGATTCGTAAACCGCAAACCGACATCCGCAAACCACAAACTTCAAACAGCAAACTGCTAACTGTGAACTGCAAACTGTGAACTCTAAACTGCGACCTACAAACTACTGCAAACTGCAATTGCGAACAGCAAACCGCAAACGCAAAGCACAAAATTCAAACAGCAAATTGCTAACTGCAAATTGAAAACTGTAAACTGCAACACGTAAACCACATACCGCAAACTCGAACAAAAAACTGAAAACTGCAAACGCAAACCGCAAAATGGAAACCGCAATAAACAATTTGCATACTGCGATATACGAACTTGCGAAAAACGAACTGAAAATGAGAAATGCGAAATGCGAACTGCAAACTGCAAAAAGCGAACTGCAAACCGCAGACCGCAAACCACAAACCGTAAACTACACAGTAATAACTGCAAACTGCATACTGACAACTGCAACTGCAAATTGCGATCTGCAAACTGCAAACATTAAACTCCTAACTGCTAACTGCAAACTGCAACTGAAATGTGCGAACGGAAAACTGCGAAATTCATATCTACTAACAGCCAAAACAAACTCCGAACTGCACACTGCAAACTGCGAACTGCAACCTGCAAACTACAAACTTATGACGGTTACATGAGAACTGCAAACTGCGAACTGCAAAATGCGAAGTGCAAACTGAAAACTGCGAACAGCGAACTACAAGCTGCAAACCGCAAAAAGTAAAACTGCAAATTGCAAACTACAAAAACGCCAAATGCGTATTTGCGCACTGCGAATTGCAAGCTGCGAACTGAAAAACTGCTAACTTCATACTACGAACTGCAAATGCGAACTGAAAACGGAAATCAGCAAACCAAAACCATAAACCACAAACCGAAAACCGAAATCCGCAAACGACAATTTGCGATTTGCGAACTGCGAACTTCAAACTGCAAATGAAACTGCAAACCGCAAAACGCATTTCGCATACCATATACATTCTAACGCAAACTGCGATATGCGAACTAATTAATTGCCTAATTGCCTGCCTTTTTCCTTAATTTCCTGCCTGCCTAATTGCTTGCCTAATTGCCTGCTTAATTAACTGCCTAATTGCCTGCCTAATTAACTGCCTAATTGCCTGCCTAATTAACTGCCTAATTGCCTGCCTATTTAACTGCCTAATTAACTGCCTAATTGCCTGCCTTATTATCTGCCTAATTGCCTGCCTTATTGTCTGCCTAATTGCTTGCCTAATTGTCTGCCGAATTACCTGCCTATTTGCCTGCCTAATTGCCTGCCTAATTATCTGCCTATTTGCCTACCTCATTAACTGCCTAAATGCCTGCCTAATTGCTTGTCTACCTAATTGCCTGAAATACATACCACAACCCACAATCCACATACCACAAGCTTTGTACACCGAACTGCGAATTGCAAACTGCAAAATTTAAATTACAAAAAGAAAACTGGAAATTGCAATTCGCAATCCGCAAATCGCAAATGGCAATTCGCAAACTGCGAACTGCGAACATCACACTGCTAACTAACTGCAAACCCAAATCGTAAACCACAAACTTCAAACAGCAAACTGCGAACGGCAAACTTCGAACTGCCAACTGCAAACTGCGATATTTAAACTGCGAACTGAAACCAGCGAACTGTGAACCGCGATTTTAAAACTGCGAACTGCGAACTACAAACGGCTAACTGCAAACTGCGAACTGAAACCAGCAAACTGTGAACCGCGATATTAAAACTGCGAACTGCGAACTGCGAACTACAAACGGCTAACTGCAAACAAAAACCTGCAAACAGCGAACTACAAAATGCTGACAATTACCGGCGAACTGCCAAATACAAGTTGCTACCTGCAAACCGCAAACTACAAACCGTACTACAAAGTAATAACTGCAAACTGCAAACTGACAACTGCAACTGCAAACTGCGAACAGCAATCTGCGAAATGCATACCTACTAACTGCGAACAGCAAACTCCGAACTGCACACTGCAAACTGCGAACTACAAACTTATGACTGTAACATGTGAACTGCAAACTGCGAACGGCAAACTGTGAAGTGCAAACTGCGAACTGCAAACAGCAAATTACGAGCTGCAATTCCCAAACTGTAAAACTTCAAACTGCAAACCACCAAATGCTTATTTGAGAACTGCGAACTGCATACTGCGAAATGAAAAACTGCGAACTGCAAATGCGAACTGCAAACGGCAATCCGCAAACCACAAACCTAAAACCGCAAACCGAACACCGTAATCCGCAAAGGGCAATTTGCGATTTGCGAACAGCAAACTTCAAACAACGACTTAAACTGCGAACTGCAAACTGCCAATTGCAAAATGAAAACTGTGAACTGCAAACAGCGAACCGCAAACCACTAACCTCAAAGATTTGCGAATTGCGAACAGCGAAATGCAAAAGGCGAACTGCAAACTGCAAATGCAAACCGCAAACTGAAAACCGTATGCGGAAGTTTGGGATCTGCGAACTGCGAACTGTTAGTCACAAACTGCGAACTGAGAAATGGGAACTTCAAACTGCGAACAGCAAACGGCAATCCGCAAACCAAAAATCAAAAACCATTTTCCGCAAACTACGAACTGCAAACTACAAACTGCTTAATGCCAACTACAAACCGCAAAACGCAAACCGAAAACTGAAAACTGGTAATTTCAAACTGCGAACTGCAAACTGTAAACTCTAAACTGCGACCTGCAATGTGCAAATTGCAAACTGTAAAATTCAAACTACAAACTGCATATTGCGAACTGCAAACTGATTAAAGCAAACTGCCAACTGCAAACCACAAAACTAAAACCGCAATCCGCAAACTGCAGACCGAAAAACGCAAACGGCGATAGATGACGTCGAACAGCGAACTGTAAACGGCGAACTGCAAAACTACAAACTGCAAACTGCAAATGAGAACAGCAATCCGCAAAGCATAAAATTTAAACAGCAAATTACAAACTGCAAATCCCAACTGCGAACTGCAAACTGCATAAAGCGAACCTACGAACTCTGAACAGTAAACTGCGAATTGCAAACTGAGAACTGCGAACAGAAAACTGTGAACTGCAAACTGAGAACTACGCACTGCTAACTGCAAACTTTGAACTGCGAACTAACAATTGCGAACTGCAAACTGCATTCCCAGAACTGCGATGTGCGAAAAGCGAAATGCGAACAGCAAACTGCTAACTGCAACCTGCGAACTGTAAACTGCTAACTACGAACTGCTTGGTGCTAATTGCGAACTGCAAACTGCGATTCGTAAACCGCAAACCGACATCCGCAAACCACAAACTTCAAACAGCAAACTGCTAACTGTGAACTGCAAACTGTGAACTCTAAACTGCGACCTACAAACTACTGCAAACTGCAATTGCGAACAGCAAACCGCAAACGCAAAGCACAAAATTCAAACAGCAAATTGCTAACTGCAAATTGAAAACTGTAAACTGCAAACTAAGAACTACTATCTGCGAACTGCGAACTGCAAATATCAAAATGAAAACTACAACTGCAACACGTAAACCACATACCGCAAACTCGAACAAAAAACTGAAAACTGCAAACGCAAACCGCAAAATGGAAACCGCAATTAACAATTTGCATACTGCGATATACGAACTTGCGAAAAACGAACTGAAAAATGAGAAATGCGAAATGCGAACTGCAAACTGCAAAAAGCGAACTGCAAACCGCAGACCGCAAACCACAAACCGTAAACTACACAGTAATAACTGCAAACTGCATACTGACAACTGCAACTGCAAATTCCGATCTGCAAACTGCAAACATTAAACTCCTAACTGCTAACTGCAAACTGCAACTGAAATGTGCGAACGGAAAACTGCGAAATTCATATCTACTAACAGCCAAAACAAACTCCGAACTGCACACTGCAAACTGCGAACTGCAACCTGCAAACTACAAACTTTTGACGGTTACATGAGAACTGCAAACTGCGAACTGCAAAATGCGAAGTGCAAACTGCGAACTGCGAACAGCGAACTACAAGCTGCAAACCGCAAAAAGTAAAACTGCAAATTGCAAACTACAAAAACGCCAAATGCGTATTTGCGCACTGCGAATTGCAAGCTGCGAACTGAAAAACTGCTAACTTCATACTACGAACTGCAAATGCGAACTGAAAACGGAAATCAGCAAACCAAAACCATAAACCACAAACCGAAAACCGAAATCCGCAAACGACAATTTGCGATTTGCGAACTGCGAACTTCAAACTGCAAATGAAACTGCAAACCGCAAAACGCAATTCGCATACCATATACATTCTAACGCAAACTGCGATATGCGAACTAATTAATTGCCTAATTGCCTGCCTTTTTCCTTAATTTCCTGCCTGCCTAATTGCTTGCCTAATTGCCTGCTTAATTAACTGCCTAATTGCCTGCCTAATTAACTGCCTAATTGCCTGCCTAATTAACTGCCTAATTGCCTGACTAATTTCCTGCCAAATAAACTGCCTAATTGCTTGCTTAATTGCTTGTCTAATTGCCAGCCTAATTGCCTGCCTATTTCTCTGCCTTACTGCCTGCCAAATTGCCTGCCTGCCTAAATGCCTGCGTAATTGCCTGCCTAATTTCCTGCTCAATTGCCTGCCTAATTACCTGCCTAACTGCCTGCCTATTTGCCTGCCTGATTGCCTGCCTAATTGCCTGCCACTTATCTGCCTAATTCCTGCCTAATTGCCTACCTGCCTAATTTCCTTCCTGCCTAATTGCCTACCTAATTGCCTGTTTAATTAACTGCCTAATTGCAAAGCCTAATAAACTGCCTAATTAACTGCCTTATAGCCTTCCTAATTGCCTGCCTGCCTAAGTAAATTCCTGCCTAATTGCTTTCCTTATTGCTTGCCTAATTAGCTGCCTAATTGACTCCTTAATTGCCTGCCTAATTGCCTGCCTAATTAACTACCTAATTAACTGCCTAATAAATTGTCTAATTGCCTGCTTAATTAACTGCCTAATTTCCTGCCTAATTAACTGCCTAATTTCCTGCATTATTGC
The DNA here is from genome assembly GCF_032445375.1 of Bacillus rossius redtenbacheri. Taxonomy (NCBI): domain Eukaryota; kingdom Metazoa; phylum Arthropoda; class Insecta; order Phasmatodea; family Bacillidae; genus Bacillus; species Bacillus rossius. Next base: position 36,727 of record NW_026962327.1, read on the forward strand.
CTGCCTAGTTGCTTGCCTAATTAACTACCTTATTGCCTGCCTAATTGCCTGCTTTATTGCCTGCCTAATTAACTGCCTACTTGCCAACTAATTAACTGCCTAATTAACTGTCTAATTGCCAGCCTAATTAACTGCCTAATTTCCTGCCTAATTAGCTGCCTAATTTCCTGCCTTATTGCCTGCCTATTTGCCTGCCTAATTAACTGACTAATTGCCTGCCTAATTGCCTGCCAAATTGCCTGCCTAATTAACTGCCTAATTGCCTGCCTAATTCTCTGCCTTACTGCCTGCCTAATTGCCTGCCTGCCTAAATGCCTGAATATTTGCCTGCTTAATTTCCTGCTCAATTGCCTGCCTAATTACTTGCCTAATTGCCTGCCTAATTAACTGCCTAATTACCTGCCTACTTGCCTGCCTAATTAACTGCCTAATTGCCTGCCTAATTAACTGCCTAAATGCCTGCCTAAAAGCCTGCCTAATTGCCTGCCTATTTAACTATCTAATTTCCTGCCTAATTGCTGCCTAATTGCTTGCCTAAATGCCTGCCTAATTGCCTGCCTAATTGCCTGCCTAATTGCCTGCTTAATTGCATGCCTAATTGCCTGCCAAATTACCTGCCAAATTGCTTGCCTGCCTAATAAACTGCTCAATTGTCTGCCTTATTACCTGCCTGCCTAATTGCCTGCCTGCTTAATGGCCTGCACGCCTTATTGCCTGCCTGCCTAATTTCCTGCCAACATTCCTGCTTAATTGCCTGCCTAATTTACTGCCTAATTGCCTGCCTCATTGCCTGCCTAATTGTCTGCCTAATTGCTTGCCTAATCACCTACCTAATTGCGTGCCTAATTACCTGCCTACTTGCCTGCCTAATTAACTGCCTAATTGCCTGTCTAATTAACTGCCTAATAGCCTTCCTAATTGCCTGACTAATTACCTGCCAAATTGCCTGCTTGCCTAATGAATTGCTTAATTGCCTGCCTAATTGCCTGCCTGCCTAATAACCTGCTTAATAGCCTGCCTAATTAGGGGCCTAATTAACTGCCTTATTGCCTGCCTAATTACCTGCATAATTGCTTGCCTAATTGCTTGCCTGCCTAATTGCCTGCCTTATTAACTGCCTAATTGCCTGCCTAATTAACTGCCTAATTAACTGCCTAATTGCCTGCCTGATTGCCTACTTAATTGCCTGCCTAATTAACTGCCTAAGTGCCTGCCTAATTATTTGTCTAATCAACTGCCTAATTGCCTCCCTATTTAACTGCCTAATTAATTGGCTGATTGCCTGCCTAATTATCTGCCTAATTGACTGCCTAATTGCCTGCCTAATTAACTGCCTTACTGCCTGCCTAATTGCTTGCCTGCCTAATTGCCTACCTAATTGCCTGCCTTCCTGTCTAATTAACTGCCTAATTGCCTGCCTAATTGCTTGCCTAATTGTCTGCCGAATTACCTGCCTAATTGCCTGCTTATTTGCCTGCCTAACAAACTGCCTAATTGCCTGCCTAATTATCTGTCTAATTGCCTACCTAATTAACTGCTTTACTGCCTGCCTAATTGCTTGCCTGCCTAATTGCCTACCTAATTGCCTACCTAATTGCCTACCTTCCTGCTTAATTGCCTGCATTATTGCCTGCGTAATTGCCTGCCTAAATGCCTGCCTAATTAACTGCCTAATTGCCTGCCTAATATTTGCCTAATTGCCTGCCTAATTAACTGCCTTACTGCCTATCTAATTGCTTGCTTTCCTAATTGCTTACCTATTTGCTTGCCTTCCTGCCTATTTGCCTGCCTAATGGACTTTATAATTGCCTGCCTTAATAACTGCCTAATTACCTGCTTCATTAACTGCTTAATTGCCTGCCTTATTGCCAGCCTAATGCCTGCCTAATCGCCTGCCTAATTGCCTGCCAAATTGCCTGCCAAATTACGTGCCAATTTGCCTGCTTACCCAATTAACTGCTTAAATTCATGCCTAATTGCCTTCCTGCCTAATTGCTTGCCTGCATAATTGCCTACCTAATTGCCTGCCTATTTGAATTCATAATTGCCTGCCTAATTAATTGCCTAATTGCCTGCCTAAATACCTGCCTACTTGCCTGCCTAATTAACTGCCTAATTGCCTGTCTAATTAACTGCCTAATAGCCTTCCTAATTGCCTACCTAATTACCTGCCAAATTGCCTGCTTGCCTAATGAATTGCTTAATTGCCTGCCTAATTATCTGTTTAATTGCCTGCCTAATTAACTACCTAAATACCTGCAATATTGCCTGCCTAGTTGCTTGCCTATTCAACTACCTTATTGCCTGCCTAATTTCCTGCTCTATTGCCTGCCTAATTAACTGCCTAATTGCCACCTAATTAACTGCCTAATTAACTGTCTAATTAACTGCCTAATTAACTGTCTTATTGCCTGCCTAATTAACTGCCTAATTTCCTGCCTAATTAACTGCCTAATTAACTGCCTAATTGCCTGCCAAATTAACTGACTAATTGCTTGCCTAATTAACAGCCTAATTGCCTGCCTATTTAACTGTATAATAAACTGCCTAATTGCCTGCCTAATTGCCTGCCCAATAAACTGCCTGATTGCCTGCCTATTTGCCTGCCTAATTTCCTGCCAAATTGCCTGCTTGCCTAATTTACTGCTTAATTGCCTGCACTAATTGCCTGCCTGCCTATTACCTGCTTAATAGCCTGCCTAATTAGGGGCCTAATTAACTGTTTAATTGCCTGCCTAATTACCTGCATAATTGCCTGCCTAATTAACTGCTTAATATATTGCCTTATTGCCTGCATAATTGCCAGCTCAATTAACTGCCTATTACCAGCCGAATTGCCTGCCTAATTGCCTGACTAATTAACTTCCTTATAGCCTGCTTAATTGCCTGCTTAATTGCCTGGCTAATTGCCTGCCTTAATAATTGCCTAATTGCCTGCCTTATTATCTGCCTAATTGCCTGCATAATTAACTACCTAAATACCTACATTATTGCCTGCCTAGTTGCTTGCCTAATTAACTACCTTATTGCCTGCCTAATTGCTTGCTTAATCACCTACCTAATTGCGTGCCTAATTACCTGCCTACTTGCCTGCCTAATTAACTGCCTAATTGCCTGTCTAATTAACTGCCTAATAGCCTTCCTAATTGCCTGACTAATTACCTGCCAAATTGCCTGCTTGCCTAATGAATTGCTTAATTGCCTGCCTAATTGCCTGCCTGCCTAATTACCTGCTTAATATCCTGCCTAATTAGGGGCCTAATTAACTGCCTAATTGCCTGCCTAATTGCCAGCCTGCCTAATTACCTGCTTAATAGCCTGCCTAATTAGGGGCCTAATTATCTGCCTTTTTGCCTGCCTAATTACCTGCATAATTGCTTGCCTAATTGCTTGCCTGCTTAATTGCCTGCCTAATAGCCTGCCTAATTACCTGCCAAATTGCCTGCTTGCCTGATTTACAGCTTAATTGCCTGCACTAATTGCCTGCCTGCCAAATTACCTGCTTAATAGCATGCCTAATTACCTGCTTAATAGCCTGCCTAATTAGGGGCCTTATTAACTGCCTAATTGCCTGCCAAATTAACTGCCTAATTGCCTGCCTAATTGCCTGCCTAATTAACTGGCTAATTGCCTGCCTAATCAACTACCTAATTTCCTGCCTAATTTCCTGCCTATTTAACTGCCTAATTGCCTGCTTAATAAACTGCCTAATTGCCTGCCTAATTGCCTGCCTAATTAACTGCCTATTTGCCTGCCTAATAAACTGCCTAATTGCCTGCCAAATTGCCTGCCTAATTGCCTGCCTAATTGCCTGCCTTATTGCCTGCCTGCCTGCCTAAATGCCTGCTTAATTGCCTTCCTTGTTGCCTGCTTAATTGCCTTTCTTGTTGCCTGCCTTATAAACTGCCTAATTGTCTGCTTAATTAACTGCCTAATTACCTGCTTAATTGCCTGCCTATTTGCCTGCATAATTGCCTGCTTAATTACCTGCTTAATTGCCTGCTTAATTGCCTGCCTTATTAACTGCCTAATTGCCTGCCTTATTAACTGCCTAATTGCCTGCCTAATTGCCTGCCTAATTAACTGGCAAATTGCCTGCCTAATCAACTACCTAATTTCCTGCCTAATTTCCTGCCTATTTAACTGCCTAATTGCCTGCTTAATAAACTGCCTAATTGCCTGCCTAATTGCCTGCCTAATTAACTGCCTATTTGCCTGCCTAATAAACTGCCTAATTGCCTGCCTCATTGCCTGCCTAATTGCCTGCCTATTAAACTGCCTAATTGCCTGCTTATTGCCTGCCTAATTGTCTGCTCACTATTTGCCTGCCTAATTGCCTGCCTAATTGCCTGCCTAATTACCAGCCTAATTGCCTGCCTAATTGCCTGCCTAATTGTCTGTCTGACAAATATCCTGCCTAATTGTCAGCCTAATTTCCTGCCTAAATATCTGCCTAATTAAATGCTTAATTGCCTGCCTAATTGGCTGTCTTATTGCCTGCCTATTTGCCTGCCTTATTGCCTGCCTAATCATCTGTCTTATTGCCTGCCTAATTAACTGCTAAAATCCCTGCTTAATTGCCTGCCTATTTAACTGCCTAAGTGCCTGCCTAATCAACTGACTAATTGCCTGCCTCATTGCCAGCCTAATTAACTGCCTAATTTCCTGCCTTATTTCCTGCCTAATTGTCTGCTCACTATTTGCCTGCCTAATTGCCTCCTTAATTGCCTGCCTAATTGCCTGCCTAATTAACTGCCTAATTAACTGCCTTACTGCCTGCCTAATTGCCTGCCAGCCTAATTGCCTGCCTGCCTAATTTCCTGCCTATTTTATTGCCTTATTGCCTTCCGAATTTACTGCCTAATTGCCTGCCTAATTGCCTGCCTTTTTAACTGCCTAATTAACTGCCTAATAAACTGTCTAATTGCCTGCCTAATTAACTTCCTAATTTCCTGCCTAATTACCTGCCTAATTTCCTGCATTATTGCCTGCCTAATTAACTGCCTAATTGCCACCTAATTAACTGCCTTATTGCCTGCTTAATTAACTGCCTATTTGCCTGCCTAATTGCCTGCCTAATTAACTGCCTATTTGCCTGCCTAATAAACTGCCTAATTGCCTGCCAAATTGCCTGCCTAATTGCCTGCCTAATTGCCTGCCTAATTGCCTGCCTTATTGCCTGCCTGCCTGCCTAAATGCCTGCTTAATTGCCTTCCTTGTTGCCTGCTTAATTGCCTTTCTTGTTGCCTGCCTTATAAACTGCCTAATTGTCTGCTTAATTAACTGCCTAATTACCTGCTTAATTGCCTGCCTATTTGCCTGCATAATTTCCTGCTTAATTACCTGCTTAATTGCCTGCCTAATTAACTGCCTGATTGACTGCCTAATTGCTTGTCTAATTGTCTGCCTAATTACCTGCCAAATTGCCTGCTTACCCAATTAAATGCTTAAATGCATCCCTAATTGCCTGCCTGCCTAATTGCTTGCCTGCCTATTTGACTTCATAATAGCCTTCCTTATTAACTGCCTAATTGCCTGCCTAATTACTGCCTAATTGCCTGCCTTATTGCCTGCCTCATTAACTGCCCAATTTCCTGCCTTATTAACTGCTTTATTAACTGCCTAATTGCCTGCCTTATAGCCTGCCTAATTGCCTGCCTAATTACCTGCCAAATTGCCTGCCTAATTAACTTCTTATATATTGCTTTAATGCCTGCATAATTGCCTGCTCAATTAACTGCCTATTACCAGCCTAATTGCCTGCCTAATTGCCTGACTAATTAACTGCCTAATTGCCTGCCTAATATTTGCCTAATTGCCTGCCTAATTAACTGCCTTACTGCCTATCTAATTGCTTGCTTTCCTAATTGCTTACCTATTTGCTTGCCTTCCTGCCTATTTGCCTGCCTAATGGACTTTATAATTGCCTGCCTTAATAACTGCCTAATTACCTGCTTCATTAACTGCTTAATTGCCTGCCTTATTGCCAGCCTAATGCCTGCCTAATCGCCTGCCTAATTGCCTGCCAAATTGCCTGCCAAATTACGTGCCAATTTGCCTGCTTACCCAATTAACTGCTTAAATTCATGCCTAATTGCCTTCCTGCCTAATTGCTTGCCTGCATAATTGCCTACCTAATTGCCTGCCTATTTGAATTCATAATTGCCTGCCTAATTAACTGCCTAATTGCCTGCCTAAATACCTGCCTACTTGCCTGCCTAATTAACTGCCTAATTGCCTGTCTAATTAACTGCCTAATAGCCTTCCTAATTGCCTACCTAATTACCTGCCAAATTGCCTGCTTGCCTAATGAATTGCTTAATTGCCTGCCTAATTATCTGTTTAATTGCCTGCCTAATTAACTACCTAAATACCTGCATTATTGCCTGCCTAGTTGCTTGCCTATTCAACTACCTTATTGCCTGCCTAATTGCCTGCTCTATTGCCTGCCTAATTAACTGCCTAATTGCCACCTAATTAACTGCCTAATTAACTGTCTAATTAACTGCCTAATTAACTGTCTTATTGCCTGCCTAATTAACTGCCTAATTTCCTGCCTAATTAACTGCCTAATTGCCTGCCAAATTAACTGACTAATTGCTTGCCTAATCAACAGCCTAATTGCCTGCCTATTTAACTGTATAATAAACTGCCTAATTGCCTGCCTAATTGCCTGCCCAATAAACTGCCTAATTGCCTGCCTATTTGCCTGCCTAATTTCCTGCCAAATTGCCTGCTTGTCTAATTTACTGCTTAATTGCCTGCACTAATTGCCTGCCTGCCTATTACCTGCTTAATAGCCTGCCTAATTAGGGGCCTAATAAACTGTTTAATTGCCTGCCTAATTACCTGCATAATTGCCTGCCTAATTAACTGCTTAATATATTGCCTTATTGCCTGCATAATTGCCAGCTCAATTAACTGCCTATTACCAGCCGAATTGCCTGCCTAATTGCCTGACTAATTAACTTCCTTATAGCCTGCTTAATTGCCTGCTTAATTGCCTGGCTAATTGCCTGCCTTAATAATTGCCTAATTGCCTGCCTTATTATCTGCCTAATTGCCTGCATAATTAACTACCTAAATACCTACATTATTGCCTGCCTAGTTGCTTGCCTAATTAACTACCTTATTGCCTGCCTAATTGCTTGCTTAATCACCTACCTAATTGCGTGCCTAATTACCTGCCTACTTGCCTGCCTAATTAACTGCCTAATTGCCTGTCTAATTAACTGCCTAATAGCCTTCCTAATTGCCTGACTAATTACCTGCCAAATTGCCTGCTTGCCTAATGAATTGCTTAATTGCCTGCCTAATTGCCTGCCTGCCTAATTACCTGCTTAATATCCTGCCTAATTAGGGGCCTAATTAACTGCCTAATTGCCTGCCTAATTGCCAGCCTGCCTAATTACCTGCTTAATAGCCTGCCTAATTAGGGGCCTAATTATCTGCCTTATTGCCTGCCTAATTACCTGCATAATTGCTTGCCTAATTGCTTGCCTGCTTAATTGCCTGCCTAATAGCCTGCCTAATTACCTGCCAAATTGCCTGCTTGCCTAATTTACTGCTTAATTGCCTGCACTAATTGCCTGCCTGCCAAATTAACTGCTTAATAGCATGCCTAATTACCTGCTTAATAGCCTGCCTAATTAGGGGCCTTATTAACTGCCTAATTGCCTGCCAAATTAACTGCCTAATTGCCTGCCTAATTGCCTGCCTAATTAACTGGCTAATTGCCTGCCTAATCAACTACCTAATTTCCTGCCTAATTTCCTGCCTATTTAACTGCCTAATTGCCTGCTTAATAAACTGCTTAATTGCCTGCCTAATTGCCTGCCTAATTAACTGCCTATTTGCCTGCCTAATAAACTGCCTAATTGCCTGCCAAATTGCCTGCCTAATTGCCTGCCTAATTGCCTGCCTTATTGCCTGCCTGCCTGCCTAAATGCCTGCTTAATTGCCTTCCTTGTTGCCTGCTTAATTGCCTTTCTTGTTGCCTGCCTTATAAACTGCCTAATTGTCTGCTTAATTAACTGCCTAATTACCTGCTTAATTGCCTGCCTATTTGCCTGCATAATTGCCTGCTTAATTACCTGCTTAATTGCCTGCTTAATTGCCTGCCTTATTAACTGCCTAATTGCCTGCCTTATTAACTGCCTAATTGCCTGCCTCATTGCCTGCCTAATTGCCTGCCTATTAAACTGCCTAATTGCCTGCTTATTGCCTGCCTAATTGTCTGCTCACTATTTGCCTGCCTAATTGCCTGCCTAATTGCCTGCCTAATTACCAGCCTAATTGCCTGCCTAATTGTCTGTCTGACAAATATCCTGCCTAATTGTCAGCCTAATTTCCTGCCTAAATATCTGCCTAATTAAATGCTTAATTGCCTGCCTAATTGGCTGTCTTATTGCCTGCCTATTTGCCTGCCTTATTGCCTGCCTAATCATCTGTCTTATTGCCTGCCTAATTAACTGCTTAAATCCCTGCTTAATTGCCTGCCTATTTAACTGCCTAATTGCCTGCCTAATCAACTGACTAATTGCCTGCCTCATTGCCAGCCTAATTAACTGCCTAATTTCCTGCCTTATTTCCTGCCTAATTGTCTGCTCACTATTTGCCTGCCTAATTGCCTCCTTAATTGCCTGCCTAATTGCCTGCCTAATTAACTGCCTAATTAACTGCCTTACTGCCTGCCTAATTGCCTGCCAGCCTAATTGCCTGCCTGCCTAATTTCCTGCCTATTTTATTGCCTTATTACCTTCCGAATTTACTGCCTAATTGCCTGCCTAATTGCCTGCCTTTTTAACTGCCTAATTAACTGCCTTATAAACAGTCTAATTGCCTGCCTAATTAACTTCCTAATTTCCTGCCTAATTACCTGCCTAATTTCCTGCATTATTGCCTGCCTAATTAACTGCCTAATTGCCACCTAATTAACTGCCTTATTGCCTGCTTAATTAACTGCCTATTTGCCTGCCTAATTGCCTGCCTAATTAACTGCCTATTTGCCTGCCTAATAAACTGCCTAATTGCCTGCCAAATTGCCTGCCAAATTGCCTGCCTAATTGCCTGCCTAATTGCCTGCCTAATTGCCTGCCTTATTGCCTGCCTGCCTGCCTAAATGCCTGCTTAATTGCCTTCCTTGTTGCCTGCTTAATTGCCTTTCTTCTTGCCTGCCTTATAAACTGCCTAATTGTCTGCTTAATTAACTGCCTAATTACCTGCTTAATTGCCTGCCTATTTGCCTGCATAATTGCCTGCTTAATTACCTGCTTAATTGCCTGCCTAATTAACTGCCTGATTGACTGCCTAATTGCTTGTCTAATTGTCTGCCTAATTACCTGCCAAATTGCCTGCTTACCCAATTAAATGCTTAAATGCATCCCTAATTGCCTGCCTGCCTAATTGCTTGCCTGCCTATTTGACTTCATAATAGCCTTCCTTATTAACTGCCTAATTGCCTGCCTAATTACTGCCTAATTGCCTGCCTTATTGCCTGTCTCATTAACTGCCCAATTTCCTGCTTTATTAACTGCTTTATTAACTGCCTAATTGCCTGCCTTATAGCCTGCCTAATTGCCTGCCTAATTACCTGCCAAATTGCCTGCCTAATTAACTTCTTAATATATTGCTTTAATGCCTGCATAATTGCCTGCTCAATTAACTGCCTATTACCAGCCTAATTGCCTGCCTAATTGCCTGACTAATTAACATCCTTATAGCATGCCTAATTGCCAACTTAATTCCCTTCTAATTGCCTGCCTAAATAATTGCCTAATTGCCTGCCTAATTAACTGCCTTATTTCCTGTCTAATTAACTGCCTAATTTCCTGCCTTATTGCCTGCCTAATTGCCTGCCTAATTAACTGCCTAATTGCCTGCCTAATTAACAGCCTAATTGCCTGCCTATTTAACTGTCTAATTAACTGCCTAATTCCAAGCCTAATTATCTGCCTAATTGCCTGCCTTATTGCCTGCCTAATTGCTTGCCTAATTGTCTGCCGAATAACCTGCCTAATTGCCTGCCTTATTGCCTGCCTAATTGCCTCCCTAATTAACTGCCTAATTGCCTGCTTAATTAACTGCATAATTGCTTGCCTAATTACCTGCCTAACTGCCTGCCTATTTGCCTGCCTGATTGTTTGCCTAATTGCCTGCCACTTAACTGCTTAATTCCTGCCTAATTGCCTACCTGCCTAATTGACTGTTTAATTAACTGCCTTATTGCAAGGCCTAATAAACTGCCTAATTTACTGCCTTATAGCCTTCCTAATTGCCTGCCTGCCTAAGTATCTTCCTGCCTAATTGCTTTCCTTATTGCTTGCCTAATTAACTGCCTAATTGCCTCCTTAATTGCCTGCCTAATTGCCTGCCTAATTAAACGCCTAATTGCCTGCCTAATTAACTGACTTATTGCCTGTCTCATTGCCTGCCTAATTGCCTGCCTAATTAATTGCCTAATAAACTGCCTGATTGCCTGCCTAATTGCCTGCCACTTAACTGCCTAATTGCTGCCTAATTGCCTACCTGCCTAATTGCCTGCCTGCCTAATTGCCTGCCTAATTGCCTGTTTTATTAACAGCCTAATTGCAAAGCCTAATAAACTGCCAAATTACTGCCTTATAGCCTGCCTAATTGCCTGCCTAATTACCTGCCAAATTGCCTGCCTAATTAACTTCTTAATATATTGCTTTAATGCCTGCATAATTGCCTGCTCAATTAACTGCCTATTACCAGCCTAATTGCCTGCCTAATTGCCTGACTAATTAACTTCCTTATAGCCTGCCTAATTGCCAACTTAATTGCCTGCCTAATTGCCTGCCTAAATAATTGCCTAATTGCCTGCCTTATTATCTGCCTAATTGCCTGCATAATTAACTACCTAAATACTTACATTATTGCCTGCCTAGTTGCTTGCCTAATTAACTACCTTATTGCCTGCCTGATTGCCTGCTCTATTGCCTGCTTAATAAACTGCCTAATTGCCGACTAATTAACTGCCTAATTAACTGCCTAATTGCCTGCCTATTTAACTGCCTTATTTTCTGTCTAATTAACTGCCTAATTTCCTGCCTTATTGCCTGCCTAATTGCCTGCCTAATTAACTGCCTAATCGCCTACCAAATAAACTGCCTAATTGCCTGCCTTATTAACAGCCTAATTGCCTGCCGAATTACCTGCCAAATTGCCTGCCTAATTAACTGCTTAATATATTGCCTTATTGCCTGCATAATTGCCCGCTCAATTAACTCCTATTACCAGCCGAATTGCCTGCCTAATTGCCTGACTAATTAACTTCCTTATAGGCTGCTTAATTGCCTGCTTAATTACCTGCCAAATTGCCTGCCTAATTAACTGCCTAATTAACTGCCTTACTGCCTGCCTAATTGCCTGCCAGCCTTATTGCCTGCCTGCCTAATTTCCTGCCTATTTTAGTGCCTTATTGCCTGCCGAATTTACTGCCTAATTGCCTGCCTAATTGCTTGCCTGCCTAATTAACTGCCTAATTGCCTGCCTAATTGCCTGCCTGATTGCCTACTTAATTGCCTGCATAATTAACTGCCTAATTGCCTGCCTAATTATTTGTCTAGTCAACGGCCTAATTGCCTGCCTAATTATCTGCCTAATTGCCTACCTAATTGCTTGCCTAATTGCCTGTTCAATTGCCTGCCTAATTATCTGTTTAATTGCCTGCTTAATTAACTACCTAAAAACCTGCATTATTGCCTGCCTAGTTGCTTGCCTAATTAACTACCTTATTGCCTGCCTAATAGCCTGCTCTATTGCCTGCCTAATAAACTGCCTAATTGATACCTAATTAACTGCCTAATTAACTGTCTAATTGCCTGCCTAATTAACTGCCTAATTTCCTGCCTAATTAACTGCCTAATTTCCTGCCTTATTGCCTGCCTAATTAACTGCCTAATTGCCTGCCTAATTAACAGTCTAATTGCCTGCCTATTTAACTGCTTAATTAACTGCCTAATTGCCTGCCTAATTATCTGCCTAATTGACTGCCTAATTGCTTGCCTGCCTAATTGCCTATCTAATTGCCTGCCTTCCTGCCTAATTAACTGCCTAATTGCCTGCCTAATTGCTTGCCTAATTGTCTGCCGATTTACCTGCCTAATTGCCTGCCTTACTGCCTGCCTAATTGCTTGCCTGCCTAATTGTCTATCTAATTGCCTGCCTTCCTGCCTAATTAACTGCCTAATTGCCTGCCTAATTGCTTGCCTAATTATCTGCCTAATTGCCAACCTAATTAACTGCCTTACTGCCTGCCTAATTGCTTGCCTGCCTAATTGCCTATCTAATTGCCTGCCTTCCTGCCTAATTAACTGCCTAATTGCCTGCCTAATTGCTTGCCTAATTGTCTGCCGAATTACCTGCCTAATTGCCTGCCTTATTGCCTGCCTAAATAATTGCCTAATTGCCTGCCTAATTATCTGCCTAATTGCCTGCCTAATTAACTACCTAAATACCTGCAATTTTGCCTGCCTAGTTGCTTGCCTAATTAACTACCTTATTGCCTGCCTAATTGCCTGCTCTATGGCCTGCCTAATAAACTGCCTAATTGCCACCTAATTAACTGCCTAATTACCTGCCAAATTGCCTGTTTGCCTAATGAATTGCTTAATTGCCTGCCTAATTGCTGCCTACCTAATTACCTGCTTAATAGCCTGCCTAATTGCCTGCCTAATTAACTGCCTAATTGCCTGCCTAATTAACTGCCTAAATGCCTGCCTAAAAGGTTGCCTAATTGCCTGCCTAATTAACTGCCTAATTGCCTGCATAATTGCTGCCTAATTGCTTGCCTAATTGCCTGCCTAATCAACTGCCTATTTGCCTACCTAATTACCTGCTTTATAGCCTGCCTAATTAGGGGCCTAATTAGCTGCTTAATTTCCTGCCTTATTACCTGCCAGCCTAATTGCCTACCTGCTTAATAGCCTGCCAGCATAATTGCCTGCCTGCCTAATTTCCTGCCTAATTTCCTGCCTAATTGCCTGCCTAATTTACTGCCTAATTGCCTGCCTCATTGCCTGCCTAATTGTCTGCCTAATTGCTTGCCTAATTACCTACCTAATTGCGTGCCTAATTACCTGCCTACTTGCCTGCCTAATTTACTGCCTAATTGCCTGTCTAATTAACTGCCTAATAGCCTTCCTAATTGCCTACCTTATTACCTGCCAAATTGCCTGCTGCCTAATGAATTGCTTAATTGCCTGCCTAATTGACTGCCTGCCTAATTACCTGCATAATTGCCTGCACTAATTGCCTGCCTGCCTATTACCTGCTTAATAGCCTGCCTAATTAGGGGCCTAATTAACTGTTTATTGCCTGCCTAATTACCTGCATAATTGCCTGCCTAATTAACTGCTTAATATATTGCCTTATTGCCTGCATAATTGCCTGCTCAATTAACTGCCTATTACCAGCCGAATTGCCTGCCTAATTGCCTGACTAATTAACTTCCTTATAGCCTGCTTAATTGCCTGCTTAATTGCCTGCCTAATTGCCTGCCTAAATAATTGCCTAATTGCCTGCCTTATTATCTGCCTAATTGCCTGCATAATTAACTACCTAAATACTTACATTATTGCCTGCCTAGTTGCTTGCCTAATTAACTACCTTATTGCCTGCCTGATTGCCTGCTCTATTGCCTGCTTAATAAACTGCCTAATTGCCACCTAATTAACTGCCTAATTAACTGCCTAATTGCCTGCCTATTTAACTGCCTTATTTCCTGTCTAATTAACTGCCTAATTTTCTGCCTTATTGCCTGCCTAATTGCCTGCCTAATTAACTGCCTAATTGCCTACCAAATAAACTGCCTAATTGCCTGCCTTATTAACAGCCTAATTGCCTGCCGAATTACCTGCCAAATTGCCTGCCTAATTAACTGCTTAATATATTGCCTTATTGCCTGCATAATTGCCTGCTCAATTAACTCCTATTACCAGCCGAATTGCCTGCCTAATTGCCTGACTAATTAACTTCCTTAAAGCCTGCTTAATTGCCTGCTTAATTGCCTGCCTAATTGCCTGCCTAAATAATTGCCTAATTGCCTGCCTTATTATCTGCCTAATTGCCTGCATAATTAACTACCAAAATACCTACATTATTGCCTGCCTAGTTGCTTGCCTAATTAACTACCTTATTGCCTGCCTAATTGCCTGCTTAATAAACTGCCTAATTGCCACCTAATTAACTGCCTAATAAACTGCCTAATTGCCTGACTATTTAACTACCTTATTTCCTGCCTTATTGCCTGCCTAATTGCCTGCCTAATTGTCTGCCTAATTACCTGCCAAATTGCCTGCCTGCCTAATTGCCTGCTTAATTGCATGCCTAATTGCCTGCCAAATTACCTGCCAAATTGCTTGCCTGCCTAATAAACTGCTCAATTGTCTGCCTTATTACCTGCCTGCCTAATTGCCTGCCTGCTTAATGGCCTGCCAGCCTAATTGCCTGCCTGCCTAATTTCCTGCCAACATTCCTGCTTAATTGCCTGCCTAATTTACTGCCTAATTGCCTGCCTCATTGCCTGCCTAATTGTCTGCCTAATTGCTTGCCTAATCACCTACCTAATTGCGTGCCTAATTACCTGCCTACTTGCCTGCCTAATTAACTGCCTAATTGCCTGTCTAATTAACTGCCTAATAGCCTTCCTAATTGCCTGACTAATTACCTGCCAAATTGCCTGCTTGCCTAATGAATTGCTTAATTGCCTGCCTAATTGCCTGCCTGCCTAATTACCTGCTTAATAGCCTGCCTAATTAGGGGCCTAATTAACTGCCTTATTGCCTGCCTAATTACCTGCATAATTGCTTGCCTAATTGCTTGCCTGCCTAATTGCCTGCCTAATTAACTGCCTAATTGCCTGCCTAAGTAACTGCCTAATTAACTGCCTAATTGCCTGCCTGATTGCCTACTTAATTGCCTGCCTAATTAACTGCCTAAGTGCCTGCCTAATTATTTGTCTAATCAACTGCCTAATTGCCTCCCTATTTAACTGCCTAATTAATTGGCTGATTGCCTGCCTAATTATCTGCCTAATTGACTGCCTAATTGCCTGCCTAATTAACTGCCTTACTGCCTGCCTAATTGCTTGCCTGCCTAATTGCCTACCTAATTGCCTACCTAATTGCCTGCCTTCCTGCTTAATTGCCTGCATTATTGCCTGCGTAATTGCCTGCCTAAATGCCTGCCTAATTAACTGCCTAATTGCCTGCCTAATATTTGCCTAATTGCCTGCCTAATTAACTGCCTTACTGCCTATCTAATTGCTTGCTTTCCTAATTGCTTACCTATTTGCTTGCCTTCCTGCCTATTTGCCTGCCTAATGGACTTTATAATTGCCTGCCTTTATAACTGCCTAATTACCTGCTTCATTAACTGCTTAATTGCCTGCCTTATTGCCAGCCTAATGCCTGCCTAATCGCCTGCCTAATTGCCTGCCAAATTGCCTGCCAAATTACGTGCCAATTTGCCTGCTTACCCAATTAACTGCTTAAATTCATGCCTAATTGCCTTCCTGCCTAATTGCTTGCCTGCATAATTGCCTACCTAATTGCCTGCCTATTTGAATTCATAATTGCCTGCCTAATTAACTGCCTAATTGCCTGCCTAAATACCTGCCTACTTGCCTGCCTAATTAACTGCCTAATTGCCTGTCTAATTAACTGCCTAATAGCCTTCCTAATTGCCTACCTAATTACCTGCCAAATTGCCTGCTTGCCTAATGAATTGCTTAATTGCCTGCCTAATTATCTGTTTAATTGCCTGCCTAATTATCTGTTTAATTGCCTGCCTAATTAACTACCTAAATACCTGCATTATTGCCTGCCTAGTTGCTTGCCTATTCAACTACCTTATTGCCTGCCTAATTGCCTGCTCTATTGCCTGCCTAATTAACTGCCTAATTGCCACCTAATTAACTGCCTAATTAACTGTCTAATTAACTGCCTAATTAACTGTCTTATTGCCTGCCTAATTAACTGCCTAATTTCCTGCCTAATTAACTGCCTAATTAACTGCCTAATTGCCTGCCAAATTAACTGACTAATTGCTTGCCTAATTAACAGCCTAATTGCCTGCCTATTTAACTGTATAATAAACTGCCTAATTGCCTGCCTAATTGCCTGCCCAATAAACTGCCTAATTGCCTGCCTATTTGCCTGCCTAATTTCCTGCCAAATTGCCTGCTTGCCTAATTTACTGCTTAATTGCCTGCACTAATTGCCTGCCTGCCTATTACCTGCTTAATAGCCTGCCTAATTAGGGGCCTAATTAACTGTTTAATTGCCTGCCTAATTACCTGCATAATTGCCTGCCTAATTAACTGCTTAATATATTGCCTTATTGCCTGCATAATTGCCAGCTCAATTAAATGCCTATTACCAGCCGAATTGCCTGCCTAATTGCCTGACTAATTAACTTCCTTATAGCCTGCTTAATTGCCTGGCTAATTGCCTGCCTTAATAATTGCCTAATTGCCTGCCTTATTATCTGCCTAATTGCCTGCATAATTAACTACCTAAATACCTACATTATTGCCTGCCTAGTTGCTTGCCTAATTAACTACCTTATTGCCTGCCTAATTGCTTGCTTAATCACCTACCTAATTGCGTGCCTAATTACCTGCCTACTTGCCTGCCTAATTAACTGCCTAATTGCCTGTCTAATTAACTGCCTAATAGCCTTCCTAATTGCCTGACTAATTACCTGCCAAATTGCCTGCTTGCCTAATGAATTGCTTAATTGCCTGCCTAATTGCCTGCCTGCCTAATTACCTGCTTAATATCCTGCCTAATTAGGGGCCTAATTAACTGCCTAATTGCCTGCCTAATTGCCAGCCTGCCTAATTACCTGCTTAATAGCCTGCCTAATTAGGGGCCTAATTATCTGCCTTATTGCCTGCCTAATTACCTGCATAATTGCTTGCCTAATTGCTTGCCTGCTTAATTGCCTGCCTAATAGCCTGCCTAATTACCTGCCAAATTGCCTGCTTGCCTGATATACTGCTTAATTGCCTGCACTAATTGCCTGCCTGCCAAATTACCTGCTTAATAGCATGCCTAATTACCTGCTTAATAGCCTGCCTAATTAGGGGCCTTATTAACTGCCTAATTGCCTGCCAAATTAACTGCCTAATTGCCTGCCTAATTGCCTGCCTAATTAACTGGCTAATTGCCTGCCTAATCAACTACCTAATTTCCTGCCTAATTTCCTGCCTATTTAACTGCCTAATTGCCTGCTTAATTAACTGCCTAATTGCCTGACTAATTGCCTGCCTAATTAACTGCCTATTTGCCTGCCTAATATACTGCCTAATTGCCTGCCAAATTGCCTGCCTAATTGCCTGCTTAATTAACTGCCTAATTGCCTGCCTAATTGCCTGCCTAATTAACTGCCTATTTGCCTGCCTAATATACTGCCTAATTGCCTGCCAAATTGCCTGCCTAATTGCCTGCCTAATTGCCTGCCTTATTGCCTGCCTGCCTGCCTAAATGCCTGCTTAATTGCCTTCCTTGTTGCCTGCTTAATTGCCTTTCTTGTTGCCTGCCTTATAAACTGCCTAATTGTCTGCTTAATTAACTGCCTAATTACCTGCTTAATTGCCTGCCTATTTGCCTGCATAATTGCCTGCTTAATTACCTGCTTAATTGCCTGCTTAATTACCTGCTTAATTGCCTGCTTAATTGCCTGCCTTATCAACTGCCTAATTGCCTGCCTTATTAACTGCCTAATTGCCTGCCTCATTGCCTGCCTAATTGCCTGCCTATTAAACTGCCTAATTGCCTGCTTATTGCCTGCCTAATTGTCTGCTCACTATTTGCCTGCCTAATTGCCTGCCTAATTGCCTGCCTAATTACCAGCCTAATTGCCTGACTAATTGCCTGCCTAATTGTCTGTCTGACAAATATCCTGCCTAATTGTCAGCCTAATTTCCTGCCTAAATATCTGCCTAATTAAATGCTTAATTGCCTGCCTAATTGGCTGTCTTATTGCCTGCCTATTTGCCTGCCTTATTGCCTGCCTAATCATCTGTCTTATTGCCTGCCTAATTAACTGCTTAAATCCCTGCTTAATTGCCTGCCTATTTAACTGCCTAATTGCCTGCCTAATCAACTGACTAATTGCCTGCCTCATTGCCAGCCTAATTAACTGCCTAATTTCCTGCCTTATTTCCTGCCTAATTGTCTGCTCACTATTTGCCTGCCTAATTGCCTCCTTAATTGCCTGCCTAATTGCCTGCCTAATTAACTGCCTAATTAACTGCCTTACTGCCTGCCTAATTGCCTGCCAGCCCAATTGCCTGCCTGCCTAATTTCCTGCCTATTTTATTGCCTTATTGCCTTCCGAATTTACTGCCTAATTGCCTGCCTTTTTAACTGCCTAATAAACTGTCTAATTGCCTGCCTAATTATCTGCCTAATTGCCTACCTAATTGCTTGCCTAATTGCCTGTTCAATTGCCTGCCTAATTATCTGTTTAATTGCCTGCTTAATTAACTACCTAAAAACCTGCATTATTGCCTGCCTAGTTGCTTGCCTAATTAACTACCTTATTGCCTGCCTAATAGCCTGCTCTATTGCCTGCCTAATAAACTGCCTAATTGATACCTAATTAACTGCCTAATTAACTGTCTAATTGCCTGCCTAATTAACTGCCTAATTTCCTGCCTAATTAACTGCCTAATTTCCTGCCTTATTGCCTGCCTAATTAACTGCCTAATTGCCTGCCTAATTAACAGCCTAATTGCCTGCCTATTTAACTGCTTAATTAACTGCCTAATTGCCTGCCTAATTATCTGCCTAATTGACTGCCTAATTGCTTGCCTGCCTAATTGCCTATCTAATTGCCTGCCTTCCTGCCTAATTAACTGCCTAATTGCCTGCCTAATTGCTTGCCTAATTGTCTGCCGATTTACCTGCCTAATTGCCTGCCTTACTGCCTGCCTAATTGCTTGCCTGCCTAATTGTCTATCTAATTGCCTGCCTTCCTGCCTAATTAACTGCCTAATTGCCTGCCTAATTGCTTGCCTAATTATCTGCCTAATTGCCAACCTAATTAACTGCCTTACTGCCTGCCTAATTGCTTGCCTGCCTAATTGCCTATCTAATTGCCTGCCTTCCTGCCTAATTAACTGCCTAATTGCCTGCCTAATTGCTTGCCTAATTGTCTGCCGAATTACCTGCCTAATTGCCTGCCTTATTGCCTGCCTAAATAATTGCCTAATTGCCTGCCTAATTATCTGCCTAATTGCCTGCCTAATTAACTACCTAAATACCTGCAATTTTGCCTGCCTAGTTGCTTGCCTAATTAACTACCTTATTGCCTGCCTAATTGCCTGCTCTATGGCCTGCCTAATAAACTGCCTAATTGCCACCTAATTAACTGCCTAATTACCTGCCAAATTGCCTGTTTGCCTAATGAATTGCTTAATTGCCTGCCTAATTGCTGCCTACCTAATTACCTGCTTAATAGCCTGCCTAATTGCCTGCCTAATTAACTGCCTAATTGCCTGCCTAATTAACTGCCTAAATGCCTGCCTAAAAGGTTGCCTAATTGCCTGCCTAATTAACTGCCTAATTGCCTGCATAATTGCTGCCTAATTGCTTGCCTAATTGCCTGCCTAATTATCTGCCTAATTGCCTGCCTAATTAACTACCTAAATACCTGCAATTTTGCCTGCCTAGTTGCTTGCCTAATTAACTACCTTATTGCCTGCCTAATTGCCTGCTCTATGGCCTGCCTAATAAACTGCCTAATTGCCACCTAATTAACTGCCTAATTGCCTGCTCTATTGCCTGCCTAATTAACTGCCTAATTGCCACCTAATTAACTGCCTAATTAACTGTCTAATTGCCTGCCTAATTAACTGCCTAATTACCTGCCTAATTAACTACCTAAAACCTGCATTATTGCCTGCCTAGTTGTTTGCCTAATTAACTACCTTATTGCCTGCCTAATTGCCTGCTCTATTGCCTGCTTAATAAACTGCCTAATTGCCACCTAATTAACTGCCTAATTAAGTGCCTAATTGCCTGCCTATTTAACTGCCTTATTTTCTGCCTAATTAACTGCCTAATTTCCTGCCTTATTGCCTGCCTAATTACCTGCCTAATTAACTGCCTAATTGCCTGCCTAGTTAACTGTTTAATTGCCTGCCTAATTAACAGCCTAATTGCCTGCCTATTTAACTGTCTAATTAACTGCCTTATTGGCAGCCTAATTATCTGCCTTATTGCCTGCCTAATTGCTTGCCTAATTTTCTGCCGAATTACCTGCCTAATTGCCTGCCTAATTGCCTGCCTAATTAACTGCCTAATTGCCTGCCTAATTAACTGCCTAATTGCCTGCCTAATTGCCTTTTTATTAACTGCCTAATTGAAACGCCTAATAAACTGCCTAATTTACTGCCTTATAGCCTTCCTAATTGCCTGCCTGCCTAAATAACTTCCTGCCTAATTGCTTTCCTTATTGCTTGCCTAATTAACTGCCTAATTGCCTCCTTAATTGCCTGCCTTATTGCCTGCTTTATTAACTGCCTAATTAACTGCCTGCCTAATTTCCTGCCAGCCTAATTGCCTGCCTAATTTCCTGCCTATTTTAGTGCATAATTTACTGCCTAATTGCCTGCCTAATTGCCTGCCTAATTGCCTGCCTAATTAACTGCATAAATGCCTGCCTAATGATCTGCCTAATTGCCTGCCTTATTGTCTGCCTAATTGCTTGCCTAATTGTCTGCCGAATTACCTGCCTATTTGCCTGCTTAATTGCCTGCCTAATTATCTGCCTATTTGCCTACCTAATTAACTGCTTAATTGCCTGCCTAATAGCTTGTCTACCTAATTGCCTAAAATACATACCACAACCCACAGTCCACATACAACAAGCTTTGTACACCAAACTACGAATTGCAAACTGCAAAATTTAAATTACAAAAAGAAAACTGGAAATTGCAATTCGCAATCCGCAAATCCCAAACGGCAATTCGCAAACTGCGAACTGCGAACATCACACTGCTAACTAACTGCAAACCGAAATCGTAAACCACAAACTTCAAACAGCAAACTGCGAACGGCAAACTTCGAACTGCCAACTGCAAACTGCGATATTTAAACTGCGAACTGAAACCAGCGAACTGTGAACCGCGATTTTAAAACTGCGAACTGCGAACTACAAACGGCTAACTGCAAACTGCGAACTGAAACCAGCAAACTGTGAACCGCGATATTAAAACTGCGAACTGCGAACTGCGAACTACAAACGGCTAACTGCAAACAAAAACCTGCAAACAGCGAACTACAAAATGCTGACAATTACCGGCGAACTGCCAAATACAAATTGCTACCTGCAAACCGCAAACTACAAACCGTACTACAAAGTAATAACTGCAAATTGCAATCTGACAACTGCAACTGCAAACTGCGAACTGCAATCTACGAAATGCATACCTACTAACTGCGAACAGCAAACTCCGAACTGCACACTGCAAACTGCGAACTACAAACTTATGACTGTAACATGTGAACTGCAAACTGCGAACGGCAAACTGTGAAGTGCAAACTGCGAACTGCGAACAGCGAATAAGGAGCTGCAATTCCCAAACTGTAAAACTTCAAACTGCAAACCACCAAATGCTTATTTGAGAACTGCGAACTGCATACTGCGAAATGAAAAACTGCAAACTGCAAATGCGAACTGCAAACGGCAATCTGCAAACCACAAACCTAAAACCGCAAACCGAACACCGTAATCCGCAAAGGGCAATTTGCGATTTGCAAACAGCAAACTTCAAACAACGACTTAAACTGCGAACTACAAACTGCCAATTGCAAAATGAAAACTGTGAACTGCAAACAGCGAACCGCAAACCACTAACCTCAAAGATTTGCGAATTGCGAACAGCGAAATGCAAAAGGCGAACTGCAAACTGCAAATGCAAACCGCAAACTGAAAACCGTATGCGGAAGTTTGGGATCTGCGAACTGCGAACTGTTAACCTCAAACTGCGAACTGAGAAATGGGAACTTCAAACTGCGAACAGCAAACGGCAATCCGCAAACCAAAAATCAAAAACCATTTTCCGCAAACTACGACCTGCAAACTGCAAACCGCCTAATGCCAACTACAAACCGCAAAACGCAAACCGAAAACTGAAAACTGGTAATTTCAAACTGCGAACTGCAAACTGTGAACTCTAAACGACTGCAATGTGCAAATTGCAAACTGTAAAATTCAAACTACAAACTGCATATTGCGAACTGTAAACTGATTAAAGCAAACTGCCAACTGCAAACCACAAAACTAAAACCGCAATCCGCAAACTGCATACCGAAAAACGCTAAGGCGATAGATGACGTCGAACAGCGAACTGTAAACGGCGAACTCAAAACTACAAACTGCAAACTGCAAATGCGAACAGCAATCCGCAAAGCACAAAATTTAAACAGCAAACTACAAACTGCAAATCCCAACTGCGAACTACAAACTGCATAAAGCGAACCTACGAACTCTGAGGAGTAAACTGCGAATTGCAAACTGAGAACTGCGAACAGAAAACTGTGAACTGCAAACTGAGAACTACGCACTGCTAACTGCAAACTTTGAACTGCGAACTAACAATTGCGAACTGCAAACTGCGATTCGTAAACCGCAAACCGACATCCGCAAACCACAAACTTCAAACAGCAAACTGCTAACTGTGAACTGCAAACTGTGAACTCTAAACTGCGACCTACAAACTACTGCAAACTGCAATTGCGAACAGCAAACCGCAAACGCAAAGCACAAAATTCAAACAGCAAATTGCTAACTGCAAATTGAAAACTGTAAACTGCAACACGTAAACCACATACCGCAAACTCGAACAAAAAACTGAAAACTGCAAACGCAAACCGCAAAATGGAAACCGCAATAAACAATTTGCATACTGCGATATACGAACTTGCGAAAAACGAACTGAAAATGAGAAATGCGAAATGCGAACTGCAAACTGCAAAAAGCGAACTGCAAACCGCAGACCGCAAACCACAAACCGTAAACTACACAGTAATAACTGCAAACTGCATACTGACAACTGCAACTGCAAATTGCGATCTGCAAACTGCAAACATTAAACTCCTAACTGCTAACTGCAAACTGCAACTGAAATGTGCGAACGGAAAACTGCGAAATTCATATCTACTAACAGCCAAAACAAACTCCGAACTGCACACTGCAAACTGCGAACTGCAACCTGCAAACTACAAACTTATGACGGTTACATGAGAACTGCAAACTGCGAACTGCAAAATGCGAAGTGCAAACTGAAAACTGCGAACAGCGAACTACAAGCTGCAAACCGCAAAAAGTAAAACTGCAAATTGCAAACTACAAAAACGCCAAATGCGTATTTGCGCACTGCGAATTGCAAGCTGCGAACTGAAAAACTGCTAACTTCATACTACGAACTGCAAATGCGAACTGAAAACGGAAATCAGCAAACCAAAACCATAAACCACAAACCGAAAACCGAAATCCGCAAACGACAATTTGCGATTTGCGAACTGCGAACTTCAAACTGCAAATGAAACTGCAAACCGCAAAACGCATTTCGCATACCATATACATTCTAACGCAAACTGCGATATGCGAACTAATTAATTGCCTAATTGCCTGCCTTTTTCCTTAATTTCCTGCCTGCCTAATTGCTTGCCTAATTGCCTGCTTAATTAACTGCCTAATTGCCTGCCTAATTAACTGCCTAATTGCCTGCCTAATTAACTGCCTAATTGCCTGCCTATTTAACTGCCTAATTAACTGCCTAATTGCCTGCCTTATTATCTGCCTAATTGCCTGCCTTATTGTCTGCCTAATTGCTTGCCTAATTGTCTGCCGAATTACCTGCCTATTTGCCTGCCTAATTGCCTGCCTAATTATCTGCCTATTTGCCTACCTCATTAACTGCCTAAATGCCTGCCTAATTGCTTGTCTACCTAATTGCCTGAAATACATACCACAACCCACAATCCACATACCACAAGCTTTGTACACCGAACTGCGAATTGCAAACTGCAAAATTTAAATTACAAAAAGAAAACTGGAAATTGCAATTCGCAATCCGCAAATCGCAAATGGCAATTCGCAAACTGCGAACTGCGAACATCACACTGCTAACTAACTGCAAACCCAAATCGTAAACCACAAACTTCAAACAGCAAACTGCGAACGGCAAACTTCGAACTGCCAACTGCAAACTGCGATATTTAAACTGCGAACTGAAACCAGCGAACTGTGAACCGCGATTTTAAAACTGCGAACTGCGAACTACAAACGGCTAACTGCAAACTGCGAACTGAAACCAGCAAACTGTGAACCGCGATATTAAAACTGCGAACTGCGAACTGCGAACTACAAACGGCTAACTGCAAACAAAAACCTGCAAACAGCGAACTACAAAATGCTGACAATTACCGGCGAACTGCCAAATACAAGTTGCTACCTGCAAACCGCAAACTACAAACCGTACTACAAAGTAATAACTGCAAACTGCAAACTGACAACTGCAACTGCAAACTGCGAACAGCAATCTGCGAAATGCATACCTACTAACTGCGAACAGCAAACTCCGAACTGCACACTGCAAACTGCGAACTACAAACTTATGACTGTAACATGTGAACTGCAAACTGCGAACGGCAAACTGTGAAGTGCAAACTGCGAACTGCAAACAGCAAATTACGAGCTGCAATTCCCAAACTGTAAAACTTCAAACTGCAAACCACCAAATGCTTATTTGAGAACTGCGAACTGCATACTGCGAAATGAAAAACTGCGAACTGCAAATGCGAACTGCAAACGGCAATCCGCAAACCACAAACCTAAAACCGCAAACCGAACACCGTAATCCGCAAAGGGCAATTTGCGATTTGCGAACAGCAAACTTCAAACAACGACTTAAACTGCGAACTGCAAACTGCCAATTGCAAAATGAAAACTGTGAACTGCAAACAGCGAACCGCAAACCACTAACCTCAAAGATTTGCGAATTGCGAACAGCGAAATGCAAAAGGCGAACTGCAAACTGCAAATGCAAACCGCAAACTGAAAACCGTATGCGGAAGTTTGGGATCTGCGAACTGCGAACTGTTAGTCACAAACTGCGAACTGAGAAATGGGAACTTCAAACTGCGAACAGCAAACGGCAATCCGCAAACCAAAAATCAAAAACCATTTTCCGCAAACTACGAACTGCAAACTACAAACTGCTTAATGCCAACTACAAACCGCAAAACGCAAACCGAAAACTGAAAACTGGTAATTTCAAACTGCGAACTGCAAACTGTAAACTCTAAACTGCGACCTGCAATGTGCAAATTGCAAACTGTAAAATTCAAACTACAAACTGCATATTGCGAACTGCAAACTGATTAAAGCAAACTGCCAACTGCAAACCACAAAACTAAAACCGCAATCCGCAAACTGCAGACCGAAAAACGCAAACGGCGATAGATGACGTCGAACAGCGAACTGTAAACGGCGAACTGCAAAACTACAAACTGCAAACTGCAAATGAGAACAGCAATCCGCAAAGCATAAAATTTAAACAGCAAATTACAAACTGCAAATCCCAACTGCGAACTGCAAACTGCATAAAGCGAACCTACGAACTCTGAACAGTAAACTGCGAATTGCAAACTGAGAACTGCGAACAGAAAACTGTGAACTGCAAACTGAGAACTACGCACTGCTAACTGCAAACTTTGAACTGCGAACTAACAATTGCGAACTGCAAACTGCATTCCCAGAACTGCGATGTGCGAAAAGCGAAATGCGAACAGCAAACTGCTAACTGCAACCTGCGAACTGTAAACTGCTAACTACGAACTGCTTGGTGCTAATTGCGAACTGCAAACTGCGATTCGTAAACCGCAAACCGACATCCGCAAACCACAAACTTCAAACAGCAAACTGCTAACTGTGAACTGCAAACTGTGAACTCTAAACTGCGACCTACAAACTACTGCAAACTGCAATTGCGAACAGCAAACCGCAAACGCAAAGCACAAAATTCAAACAGCAAATTGCTAACTGCAAATTGAAAACTGTAAACTGCAAACTAAGAACTACTATCTGCGAACTGCGAACTGCAAATATCAAAATGAAAACTACAACTGCAACACGTAAACCACATACCGCAAACTCGAACAAAAAACTGAAAACTGCAAACGCAAACCGCAAAATGGAAACCGCAATTAACAATTTGCATACTGCGATATACGAACTTGCGAAAAACGAACTGAAAAATGAGAAATGCGAAATGCGAACTGCAAACTGCAAAAAGCGAACTGCAAACCGCAGACCGCAAACCACAAACCGTAAACTACACAGTAATAACTGCAAACTGCATACTGACAACTGCAACTGCAAATTCCGATCTGCAAACTGCAAACATTAAACTCCTAACTGCTAACTGCAAACTGCAACTGAAATGTGCGAACGGAAAACTGCGAAATTCATATCTACTAACAGCCAAAACAAACTCCGAACTGCACACTGCAAACTGCGAACTGCAACCTGCAAACTACAAACTTTTGACGGTTACATGAGAACTGCAAACTGCGAACTGCAAAATGCGAAGTGCAAACTGCGAACTGCGAACAGCGAACTACAAGCTGCAAACCGCAAAAAGTAAAACTGCAAATTGCAAACTACAAAAACGCCAAATGCGTATTTGCGCACTGCGAATTGCAAGCTGCGAACTGAAAAACTGCTAACTTCATACTACGAACTGCAAATGCGAACTGAAAACGGAAATCAGCAAACCAAAACCATAAACCACAAACCGAAAACCGAAATCCGCAAACGACAATTTGCGATTTGCGAACTGCGAACTTCAAACTGCAAATGAAACTGCAAACCGCAAAACGCAATTCGCATACCATATACATTCTAACGCAAACTGCGATATGCGAACTAATTAATTGCCTAATTGCCTGCCTTTTTCCTTAATTTCCTGCCTGCCTAATTGCTTGCCTAATTGCCTGCTTAATTAACTGCCTAATTGCCTGCCTAATTAACTGCCTAATTGCCTGCCTAATTAACTGCCTAATTGCCTGACTAATTTCCTGCCAAATAAACTGCCTAATTGCTTGCTTAATTGCTTGTCTAATTGCCAGCCTAATTGCCTGCCTATTTCTCTGCCTTACTGCCTGCCAAATTGCCTGCCTGCCTAAATGCCTGCGTAATTGCCTGCCTAATTTCCTGCTCAATTGCCTGCCTAATTACCTGCCTAACTGCCTGCCTATTTGCCTGCCTGATTGCCTGCCTAATTGCCTGCCACTTATCTGCCTAATTCCTGCCTAATTGCCTACCTGCCTAATTTCCTTCCTGCCTAATTGCCTACCTAATTGCCTGTTTAATTAACTGCCTAATTGCAAAGCCTAATAAACTGCCTAATTAACTGCCTTATAGCCTTCCTAATTGCCTGCCTGCCTAAGTAAATTCCTGCCTAATTGCTTTCCTTATTGCTTGCCTAATTAGCTGCCTAATTGACTCCTTAATTGCCTGCCTAATTGCCTGCCTAATTAACTACCTAATTAACTGCCTAATAAATTGTCTAATTGCCTGCTTAATTAACTGCCTAATTTCCTGCCTAATTAACTGCCTAATTTCCTGCATTATTGCCTGCCTAGTTGCTTGCCTAATTAACTACCTTATTGCCTGCCTAATTGCCTGCTTTATTGCCTGCCTAATTAACTGCCTACTTGCCAACTAATTAACTGCCTAATTAACTGTCTAATTGCCAGCCTAATTAACTGCCTAATTTCCTGCCTAATTAGCTGCCTAATTTCCTGCCTTATTGCCTGCCTATTTGCCTGCCTAATTAACTGACTAATTGCCTGCCTAATTGCCTGCCAAATTGCCTGCCTAATTAACTGCCTAATTGCCTGCCTAATTCTCTGCCTTACTGCCTGCCTAATTGCCTGCCTGCCTAAATGCCTGAATATTTGCCTGCTTAATTTCCTGCTCAATTGCCTGCCTAATTACTTGCCTAATTGCCTGCCTAATTAACTGCCTAATTACCTGCCTACTTGCCTGCCTAATTAACTGCCTAATTGCCTGCCTAATTAACTGCCTAAATGCCTGCCTAAAAGCCTGCCTAATTGCCTGCCTATTTAACTATCTAATTTCCTGCCTAATTGCTGCCTAATTGCTTGCCTAAATGCCTGCCTAATTGCCTGCCTAATTGCCTGCCTAATTGCCTGCTTAATTGCATGCCTAATTGCCTGCCAAATTACCTGCCAAATTGCTTGCCTGCCTAATAAACTGCTCAATTGTCTGCCTTATTACCTGCCTGCCTAATTGCCTGCCTGCTTAATGGCCTGCCAGCCTTATTGCCTGCCTGCCTAATTTCCTGCCAACATTCCTGCTTAATTGCCTGCCTAATTTACTGCCTAATTGCCTGCCTCATTGCCTGCCTAATTGTCTGCCTAATTGCTTGCCTAATCACCTACCTAATTGCGTGCCTAATTACCTGCCTACTTGCCTGCCTAATTAACTGCCTAATTGCCTGTCTAATTAACTGCCTAATAGCCTTCCTAATTGCCTGACTAATTACCTGCCAAATTGCCTGCTTGCCTAATGAATTGCTTAATTGCCTGCCTAATTGCCTGCCTGCCTAATAACCTGCTTAATAGCCTGCCTAATTAGGGGCCTAATTAACTGCCTTATTGCCTGCCTAATTACCTGCATAATTGCTTGCCTAATTGCTTGCCTGCCTAATTGCCTGCCTTATTAACTGCCTAATTGCCTGCCTAATTAACTGCCTAATTAACTGCCTAATTGCCTGCCTGATTGCCTACTTAATTGCCTGCCTAATTAACTGCCTAAGTGCCTGCCTAATTATTTGTCTAATCAACTGCCTAATTGCCTCCCTATTTAACTGCCTAATTAATTGGCTGATTGCCTGCCTAATTATCTGCCTAATTGACTGCCTAATTGCCTGCCTAATTAACTGCCTTACTGCCTGCCTAATTGCTTGCCTGCCTAATTGCCTACCTAATTGCCTGCCTTCCTGTCTAATTAACTGCCTAATTGCCTGCCTAATTGCTTGCCTAATTGTCTGCCGAATTACCTGCCTAATTGCCTGCTTATTTGCCTGCCTAACAAACTGCCTAATTGCCTGCCTAATTATCTGTCTAATTGCCTACCTAATTAACTGCTTTACTGCCTGCCTAATTGCTTGCCTGCCTAATTGCCTACCTAATTGCCTACCTAATTGCCTGCCTTCCTGCTTAATTGCCTGCATTATTGCCTGCGTAATTGCCTGCCTAAATGCCTGCCTAATTAACTGCCTAATTGCCTGCCTAATATTTGCCTAATTGCCTGCCTAATTAACTGCCTTACTGCCTATCTAATTGCTTGCTTTCCTAATTGCTTACCTATTTGCTTGCCTTCCTGCCTATTTGCCTGCCTAATGGACTTTATAATTGCCTGCCTTAATAACTGCCTAATTACCTGCTTCATTAACTGCTTAATTGCCTGCCTTATTGCCAGCCTAATGCCTGCCTAATCGCCTGCCTAATTGCCTGCCAAATTGCCTGCCAAATTACGTGCCAATTTGCCTGCTTACCCAATTAACTGCTTAAATTCATGCCTAATTGCCTTCCTGCCTAATTGCTTGCCTGCATAATTGCCTACCTAATTGCCTGCCTATTTGAATTCATAATTGCCTGCCTAATTAATTGCCTAATTGCCTGCCTAAATACCTGCCTACTTGCCTGCCTAATTAACTGCCTAATTGCCTGTCTAATTAACTGCCTAATAGCCTTCCTAATTGCCTACCTAATTACCTGCCAAATTGCCTGCTTGCCTAATGAATTGCTTAATTGCCTGCCTAATTATCTGTTTAATTGCCTGCCTAATTAACTACCTAAATACCTGCAATATTGCCTGCCTAGTTGCTTGCCTATTCAACTACCTTATTGCCTGCCTAATTTCCTGCTCTATTGCCTGCCTAATTAACTGCCTAATTGCCACCTAATTAACTGCCTAATTAACTGTCTAATTAACTGCCTAATTAACTGTCTTATTGCCTGCCTAATTAACTGCCTAATTTCCTGCCTAATTAACTGCCTAATTAACTGCCTAATTGCCTGCCAAATTAACTGACTAATTGCTTGCCTAATTAACAGCCTAATTGCCTGCCTATTTAACTGTATAATAAACTGCCTAATTGCCTGCCTAATTGCCTGCCCAATAAACTGCCTGATTGCCTGCCTATTTGCCTGCCTAATTTCCTGCCAAATTGCCTGCTTGCCTAATTTACTGCTTAATTGCCTGCACTAATTGCCTGCCTGCCTATTACCTGCTTAATAGCCTGCCTAATTAGGGGCCTAATTAACTGTTTAATTGCCTGCCTAATTACCTGCATAATTGCCTGCCTAATTAACTGCTTAATATATTGCCTTATTGCCTGCATAATTGCCAGCTCAATTAACTGCCTATTACCAGCCGAATTGCCTGCCTAATTGCCTGACTAATTAACTTCCTTATAGCCTGCTTAATTGCCTGCTTAATTGCCTGGCTAATTGCCTGCCTTAATAATTGCCTAATTGCCTGCCTTATTATCTGCCTAATTGCCTGCATAATTAACTACCTAAATACCTACATTATTGCCTGCCTAGTTGCTTGCCTAATTAACTACCTTATTGCCTGCCTAATTGCTTGCTTAATCACCTACCTAATTGCGTGCCTAATTACCTGCCTACTTGCCTGCCTAATTAACTGCCTAATTGCCTGTCTAATTAACTGCCTAATAGCCTTCCTAATTGCCTGACTAATTACCTGCCAAATTGCCTGCTTGCCTAATGAATTGCTTAATTGCCTGCCTAATTGCCTGCCTGCCTAATTACCTGCTTAATATCCTGCCTAATTAGGGGCCTAATTAACTGCCTAATTGCCTGCCTAATTGCCAGCCTGCCTAATTACCTGCTTAATAGCCTGCCTAATTAGGGGCCTAATTATCTGCCTTTTTGCCTGCCTAATTACCTGCATAATTGCTTGCCTAATTGCTTGCCTGCTTAATTGCCTGCCTAATAGCCTGCCTAATTACCTGCCAAATTGCCTGCTTGCCTGATTTACAGCTTAATTGCCTGCACTAATTGCCTGCCTGCCAAATTACCTGCTTAATAGCATGCCTAATTACCTGCTTAATAGCCTGCCTAATTAGGGGCCTTATTAACTGCCTAATTGCCTGCCAAATTAACTGCCTAATTGCCTGCCTAATTGCCTGCCTAATTAACTGGCTAATTGCCTGCCTAATCAACTACCTAATTTCCTGCCTAATTTCCTGCCTATTTAACTGCCTAATTGCCTGCTTAATAAACTGCCTAATTGCCTGCCTAATTGCCTGCCTAATTAACTGCCTATTTGCCTGCCTAATAAACTGCCTAATTGCCTGCCAAATTGCCTGCCTAATTGCCTGCCTAATTGCCTGCCTTATTGCCTGCCTGCCTGCCTAAATGCCTGCTTAATTGCCTTCCTTGTTGCCTGCTTAATTGCCTTTCTTGTTGCCTGCCTTATAAACTGCCTAATTGTCTGCTTAATTAACTGCCTAATTACCTGCTTAATTGCCTGCCTATTTGCCTGCATAATTGCCTGCTTAATTACCTGCTTAATTGCCTGCTTAATTGCCTGCCTTATTAACTGCCTAATTGCCTGCCTTATTAACTGCCTAATTGCCTGCCTAATTGCCTGCCTAATTAACTGGCAAATTGCCTGCCTAATCAACTACCTAATTTCCTGCCTAATTTCCTGCCTATTTAACTGCCTAATTGCCTGCTTAATAAACTGCCTAATTGCCTGCCTAATTGCCTGCCTAATTAACTGCCTATTTGCCTGCCTAATAAACTGCCTAATTGCCTGCCTCATTGCCTGCCTAATTGCCTGCCTATTAAACTGCCTAATTGCCTGCTTATTGCCTGCCTAATTGTCTGCTCACTATTTGCCTGCCTAATTGCCTGCCTAATTGCCTGCCTAATTACCAGCCTAATTGCCTGCCTAATTGCCTGCCTAATTGTCTGTCTGACAAATATCCTGCCTAATTGTCAGCCTAATTTCCTGCCTAAATATCTGCCTAATTAAATGCTTAATTGCCTGCCTAATTGGCTGTCTTATTGCCTGCCTATTTGCCTGCCTTATTGCCTGCCTAATCATCTGTCTTATTGCCTGCCTAATTAACTGCTAAAATCCCTGCTTAATTGCCTGCCTATTTAACTGCCTAAGTGCCTGCCTAATCAACTGACTAATTGCCTGCCTCATTGCCAGCCTAATTAACTGCCTAATTTCCTGCCTTATTTCCTGCCTAATTGTCTGCTCACTATTTGCCTGCCTAATTGCCTCCTTAATTGCCTGCCTAATTGCCTGCCTAATTAACTGCCTAATTAACTGCCTTACTGCCTGCCTAATTGCCTGCCAGCCTAATTGCCTGCCTGCCTAATTTCCTGCCTATTTTATTGCCTTATTGCCTTCCGAATTTACTGCCTAATTGCCTGCCTAATTGCCTGCCTTTTTAACTGCCTAATTAACTGCCTAATAAACTGTCTAATTGCCTGCCTAATTAACTTCCTAATTTCCTGCCTAATTACCTGCCTAATTTCCTGCATTATTGCCTGCCTAATTAACTGCCTAATTGCCACCTAATTAACTGCCTTATTGCCTGCTTAATTAACTGCCTATTTGCCTGCCTAATTGCCTGCCTAATTAACTGCCTATTTGCCTGCCTAATAAACTGCCTAATTGCCTGCCAAATTGCCTGCCTAATTGCCTGCCTAATTGCCTGCCTAATTGCCTGCCTTATTGCCTGCCTGCCTGCCTAAATGCCTGCTTAATTGCCTTCCTTGTTGCCTGCTTAATTGCCTTTCTTGTTGCCTGCCTTATAAACTGCCTAATTGTCTGCTTAATTAACTGCCTAATTACCTGCTTAATTGCCTGCCTATTTGCCTGCATAATTTCCTGCTTAATTACCTGCTTAATTGCCTGCCTAATTAACTGCCTGATTGACTGCCTAATTGCTTGTCTAATTGTCTGCCTAATTACCTGCCAAATTGCCTGCTTACCCAATTAAATGCTTAAATGCATCCCTAATTGCCTGCCTGCCTAATTGCTTGCCTGCCTATTTGACTTCATAATAGCCTTCCTTATTAACTGCCTAATTGCCTGCCTAATTACTGCCTAATTGCCTGCCTTATTGCCTGCCTCATTAACTGCCCAATTTCCTGCCTTATTAACTGCTTTATTAACTGCCTAATTGCCTGCCTTATAGCCTGCCTAATTGCCTGCCTAATTACCTGCCAAATTGCCTGCCTAATTAACTTCTTATATATTGCTTTAATGCCTGCATAATTGCCTGCTCAATTAACTGCCTATTACCAGCCTAATTGCCTGCCTAATTGCCTGACTAATTAACTGCCTAATTGCCTGCCTAATATTTGCCTAATTGCCTGCCTAATTAACTGCCTTACTGCCTATCTAATTGCTTGCTTTCCTAATTGCTTACCTATTTGCTTGCCTTCCTGCCTATTTGCCTGCCTAATGGACTTTATAATTGCCTGCCTTAATAACTGCCTAATTACCTGCTTCATTAACTGCTTAATTGCCTGCCTTATTGCCAGCCTAATGCCTGCCTAATCGCCTGCCTAATTGCCTGCCAAATTGCCTGCCAAATTACGTGCCAATTTGCCTGCTTACCCAATTAACTGCTTAAATTCATGCCTAATTGCCTTCCTGCCTAATTGCTTGCCTGCATAATTGCCTACCTAATTGCCTGCCTATTTGAATTCATAATTGCCTGCCTAATTAACTGCCTAATTGCCTGCCTAAATACCTGCCTACTTGCCTGCCTAATTAACTGCCTAATTGCCTGTCTAATTAACTGCCTAATAGCCTTCCTAATTGCCTACCTAATTACCTGCCAAATTGCCTGCTTGCCTAATGAATTGCTTAATTGCCTGCCTAATTATCTGTTTAATTGCCTGCCTAATTAACTACCTAAATACCTGCATTATTGCCTGCCTAGTTGCTTGCCTATTCAACTACCTTATTGCCTGCCTAATTGCCTGCTCTATTGCCTGCCTAATTAACTGCCTAATTGCCACCTAATTAACTGCCTAATTAACTGTCTAATTAACTGCCTAATTAACTGTCTTATTGCCTGCCTAATTAACTGCCTAATTTCCTGCCTAATTAACTGCCTAATTGCCTGCCAAATTAACTGACTAATTGCTTGCCTAATCAACAGCCTAATTGCCTGCCTATTTAACTGTATAATAAACTGCCTAATTGCCTGCCTAATTGCCTGCCCAATAAACTGCCTAATTGCCTGCCTATTTGCCTGCCTAATTTCCTGCCAAATTGCCTGCTTGTCTAATTTACTGCTTAATTGCCTGCACTAATTGCCTGCCTGCCTATTACCTGCTTAATAGCCTGCCTAATTAGGGGCCTAATAAACTGTTTAATTGCCTGCCTAATTACCTGCATAATTGCCTGCCTAATTAACTGCTTAATATATTGCCTTATTGCCTGCATAATTGCCAGCTCAATTAACTGCCTATTACCAGCCGAATTGCCTGCCTAATTGCCTGACTAATTAACTTCCTTATAGCCTGCTTAATTGCCTGCTTAATTGCCTGGCTAATTGCCTGCCTTAATAATTGCCTAATTGCCTGCCTTATTATCTGCCTAATTGCCTGCATAATTAACTACCTAAATACCTACATTATTGCCTGCCTAGTTGCTTGCCTAATTAACTACCTTATTGCCTGCCTAATTGCTTGCTTAATCACCTACCTAATTGCGTGCCTAATTACCTGCCTACTTGCCTGCCTAATTAACTGCCTAATTGCCTGTCTAATTAACTGCCTAATAGCCTTCCTAATTGCCTGACTAATTACCTGCCAAATTGCCTGCTTGCCTAATGAATTGCTTAATTGCCTGCCTAATTGCCTGCCTGCCTAATTACCTGCTTAATATCCTGCCTAATTAGGGGCCTAATTAACTGCCTAATTGCCTGCCTAATTGCCAGCCTGCCTAATTACCTGCTTAATAGCCTGCCTAATTAGGGGCCTAATTATCTGCCTTATTGCCTGCCTAATTACCTGCATAATTGCTTGCCTAATTGCTTGCCTGCTTAATTGCCTGCCTAATAGCCTGCCTAATTACCTGCCAAATTGCCTGCTTGCCTAATTTACTGCTTAATTGCCTGCACTAATTGCCTGCCTGCCAAATTAACTGCTTAATAGCATGCCTAATTACCTGCTTAATAGCCTGCCTAATTAGGGGCCTTATTAACTGCCTAATTGCCTGCCAAATTAACTGCCTAATTGCCTGCCTAATTGCCTGCCTAATTAACTGGCTAATTGCCTGCCTAATCAACTACCTAATTTCCTGCCTAATTTCCTGCCTATTTAACTGCCTAATTGCCTGCTTAATAAACTGCTTAATTGCCTGCCTAATTGCCTGCCTAATTAACTGCCTATTTGCCTGCCTAATAAACTGCCTAATTGCCTGCCAAATTGCCTGCCTAATTGCCTGCCTAATTGCCTGCCTTATTGCCTGCCTGCCTGCCTAAATGCCTGCTTAATTGCCTTCCTTGTTGCCTGCTTAATTGCCTTTCTTGTTGCCTGCCTTATAAACTGCCTAATTGTCTGCTTAATTAACTGCCTAATTACCTGCTTAATTGCCTGCCTATTTGCCTGCATAATTGCCTGCTTAATTACCTGCTTAATTGCCTGCTTAATTGCCTGCCTTATTAACTGCCTAATTGCCTGCCTTATTAACTGCCTAATTGCCTGCCTCATTGCCTGCCTAATTGCCTGCCTATTAAACTGCCTAATTGCCTGCTTATTGCCTGCCTAATTGTCTGCTCACTATTTGCCTGCCTAATTGCCTGCCTAATTGCCTGCCTAATTACCAGCCTAATTGCCTGCCTAATTGTCTGTCTGACAAATATCCTGCCTAATTGTCAGCCTAATTTCCTGCCTAAATATCTGCCTAATTAAATGCTTAATTGCCTGCCTAATTGGCTGTCTTATTGCCTGCCTATTTGCCTGCCTTATTGCCTGCCTAATCATCTGTCTTATTGCCTGCCTAATTAACTGCTTAAATCCCTGCTTAATTGCCTGCCTATTTAACTGCCTAATTGCCTGCCTAATCAACTGACTAATTGCCTGCCTCATTGCCAGCCTAATTAACTGCCTAATTTCCTGCCTTATTTCCTGCCTAATTGTCTGCTCACTATTTGCCTGCCTAATTGCCTCCTTAATTGCCTGCCTAATTGCCTGCCTAATTAACTGCCTAATTAACTGCCTTACTGCCTGCCTAATTGCCTGCCAGCCTAATTGCCTGCCTGCCTAATTTCCTGCCTATTTTATTGCCTTATTACCTTCCGAATTTACTGCCTAATTGCCTGCCTAATTGCCTGCCTTTTTAACTGCCTAATTAACTGCCTTATAAACAGTCTAATTGCCTGCCTAATTAACTTCCTAATTTCCTGCCTAATTACCTGCCTAATTTCCTGCATTATTGCCTGCCTAATTAACTGCCTAATTGCCACCTAATTAACTGCCTTATTGCCTGCTTAATTAACTGCCTATTTGCCTGCCTAATTGCCTGCCTAATTAACTGCCTATTTGCCTGCCTAATAAACTGCCTAATTGCCTGCCAAATTGCCTGCCAAATTGCCTGCCTAATTGCCTGCCTAATTGCCTGCCTAATTGCCTGCCTTATTGCCTGCCTGCCTGCCTAAATGCCTGCTTAATTGCCTTCCTTGTTGCCTGCTTAATTGCCTTTCTTCTTGCCTGCCTTATAAACTGCCTAATTGTCTGCTTAATTAACTGCCTAATTACCTGCTTAATTGCCTGCCTATTTGCCTGCATAATTGCCTGCTTAATTACCTGCTTAATTGCCTGCCTAATTAACTGCCTGATTGACTGCCTAATTGCTTGTCTAATTGTCTGCCTAATTACCTGCCAAATTGCCTGCTTACCCAATTAAATGCTTAAATGCATCCCTAATTGCCTGCCTGCCTAATTGCTTGCCTGCCTATTTGACTTCATAATAGCCTTCCTTATTAACTGCCTAATTGCCTGCCTAATTACTGCCTAATTGCCTGCCTTATTGCCTGTCTCATTAACTGCCCAATTTCCTGCTTTATTAACTGCTTTATTAACTGCCTAATTGCCTGCCTTATAGCCTGCCTAATTGCCTGCCTAATTACCTGCCAAATTGCCTGCCTAATTAACTTCTTAATATATTGCTTTAATGCCTGCATAATTGCCTGCTCAATTAACTGCCTATTACCAGCCTAATTGCCTGCCTAATTGCCTGACTAATTAACATCCTTATAGCATGCCTAATTGCCAACTTAATTCCCTTCTAATTGCCTGCCTAAATAATTGCCTAATTGCCTGCCTAATTAACTGCCTTATTTCCTGTCTAATTAACTGCCTAATTTCCTGCCTTATTGCCTGCCTAATTGCCTGCCTAATTAACTGCCTAATTGCCTGCCTAATTAACAGCCTAATTGCCTGCCTATTTAACTGTCTAATTAACTGCCTAATTCCAAGCCTAATTATCTGCCTAATTGCCTGCCTTATTGCCTGCCTAATTGCTTGCCTAATTGTCTGCCGAATAACCTGCCTAATTGCCTGCCTTATTGCCTGCCTAATTGCCTCCCTAATTAACTGCCTAATTGCCTGCTTAATTAACTGCATAATTGCTTGCCTAATTACCTGCCTAACTGCCTGCCTATTTGCCTGCCTGATTGTTTGCCTAATTGCCTGCCACTTAACTGCTTAATTCCTGCCTAATTGCCTACCTGCCTAATTGACTGTTTAATTAACTGCCTTATTGCAAGGCCTAATAAACTGCCTAATTTACTGCCTTATAGCCTTCCTAATTGCCTGCCTGCCTAAGTATCTTCCTGCCTAATTGCTTTCCTTATTGCTTGCCTAATTAACTGCCTAATTGCCTCCTTAATTGCCTGCCTAATTGCCTGCCTAATTAAACGCCTAATTGCCTGCCTAATTAACTGACTTATTGCCTGTCTCATTGCCTGCCTAATTGCCTGCCTAATTAATTGCCTAATAAACTGCCTGATTGCCTGCCTAATTGCCTGCCACTTAACTGCCTAATTGCTGCCTAATTGCCTACCTGCCTAATTGCCTGCCTGCCTAATTGCCTGCCTAATTGCCTGTTTTATTAACAGCCTAATTGCAAAGCCTAATAAACTGCCAAATTACTGCCTTATAGCCTGCCTAATTGCCTGCCTAATTACCTGCCAAATTGCCTGCCTAATTAACTTCTTAATATATTGCTTTAATGCCTGCATAATTGCCTGCTCAATTAACTGCCTATTACCAGCCTAATTGCCTGCCTAATTGCCTGACTAATTAACTTCCTTATAGCCTGCCTAATTGCCAACTTAATTGCCTGCCTAATTGCCTGCCTAAATAATTGCCTAATTGCCTGCCTTATTATCTGCCTAATTGCCTGCATAAT
Organism: Bacillus rossius redtenbacheri; assembly: GCF_032445375.1. Classification (NCBI taxonomy): domain Eukaryota; kingdom Metazoa; phylum Arthropoda; class Insecta; order Phasmatodea; family Bacillidae; genus Bacillus; species Bacillus rossius. Next base: position 75,283 of record NW_026962327.1, read on the forward strand.
TAACTACCTAAATACTTACATTATTGCCTGCCTAGTTGCTTGCCTAATTAACTACCTTATTGCCTGCCTGATTGCCTGCTCTATTGCCTGCTTAATAAACTGCCTAATTGCCGACTAATTAACTGCCTAATTAACTGCCTAATTGCCTGCCTATTTAACTGCCTTATTTTCTGTCTAATTAACTGCCTAATTTCCTGCCTTATTGCCTGCCTAATTGCCTGCCTAATTAACTGCCTAATCGCCTACCAAATAAACTGCCTAATTGCCTGCCTTATTAACAGCCTAATTGCCTGCCGAATTACCTGCCAAATTGCCTGCCTAATTAACTGCTTAATATATTGCCTTATTGCCTGCATAATTGCCCGCTCAATTAACTCCTATTACCAGCCGAATTGCCTGCCTAATTGCCTGACTAATTAACTTCCTTATAGGCTGCTTAATTGCCTGCTTAATTACCTGCCAAATTGCCTGCCTAATTAACTGCCTAATTAACTGCCTTACTGCCTGCCTAATTGCCTGCCAGCCTTATTGCCTGCCTGCCTAATTTCCTGCCTATTTTAGTGCCTTATTGCCTGCCGAATTTACTGCCTAATTGCCTGCCTAATTGCTTGCCTGCCTAATTAACTGCCTAATTGCCTGCCTAATTGCCTGCCTGATTGCCTACTTAATTGCCTGCATAATTAACTGCCTAATTGCCTGCCTAATTATTTGTCTAGTCAACGGCCTAATTGCCTGCCTAATTATCTGCCTAATTGCCTACCTAATTGCTTGCCTAATTGCCTGTTCAATTGCCTGCCTAATTATCTGTTTAATTGCCTGCTTAATTAACTACCTAAAAACCTGCATTATTGCCTGCCTAGTTGCTTGCCTAATTAACTACCTTATTGCCTGCCTAATAGCCTGCTCTATTGCCTGCCTAATAAACTGCCTAATTGATACCTAATTAACTGCCTAATTAACTGTCTAATTGCCTGCCTAATTAACTGCCTAATTTCCTGCCTAATTAACTGCCTAATTTCCTGCCTTATTGCCTGCCTAATTAACTGCCTAATTGCCTGCCTAATTAACAGTCTAATTGCCTGCCTATTTAACTGCTTAATTAACTGCCTAATTGCCTGCCTAATTATCTGCCTAATTGACTGCCTAATTGCTTGCCTGCCTAATTGCCTATCTAATTGCCTGCCTTCCTGCCTAATTAACTGCCTAATTGCCTGCCTAATTGCTTGCCTAATTGTCTGCCGATTTACCTGCCTAATTGCCTGCCTTACTGCCTGCCTAATTGCTTGCCTGCCTAATTGTCTATCTAATTGCCTGCCTTCCTGCCTAATTAACTGCCTAATTGCCTGCCTAATTGCTTGCCTAATTATCTGCCTAATTGCCAACCTAATTAACTGCCTTACTGCCTGCCTAATTGCTTGCCTGCCTAATTGCCTATCTAATTGCCTGCCTTCCTGCCTAATTAACTGCCTAATTGCCTGCCTAATTGCTTGCCTAATTGTCTGCCGAATTACCTGCCTAATTGCCTGCCTTATTGCCTGCCTAAATAATTGCCTAATTGCCTGCCTAATTATCTGCCTAATTGCCTGCCTAATTAACTACCTAAATACCTGCAATTTTGCCTGCCTAGTTGCTTGCCTAATTAACTACCTTATTGCCTGCCTAATTGCCTGCTCTATGGCCTGCCTAATAAACTGCCTAATTGCCACCTAATTAACTGCCTAATTACCTGCCAAATTGCCTGTTTGCCTAATGAATTGCTTAATTGCCTGCCTAATTGCTGCCTACCTAATTACCTGCTTAATAGCCTGCCTAATTGCCTGCCTAATTAACTGCCTAATTGCCTGCCTAATTAACTGCCTAAATGCCTGCCTAAAAGGTTGCCTAATTGCCTGCCTAATTAACTGCCTAATTGCCTGCATAATTGCTGCCTAATTGCTTGCCTAATTGCCTGCCTAATCAACTGCCTATTTGCCTACCTAATTACCTGCTTTATAGCCTGCCTAATTAGGGGCCTAATTAGCTGCTTAATTTCCTGCCTTATTACCTGCCAGCCTAATTGCCTACCTGCTTAATA